>NW_028118214.1:0-39531 GCF_965113295.1 Leuciscus leuciscus | reverse complement strand
AATAAAACAATCATAGTACTTGGATACTTAAGTACATTTGAAGGCAAATACTTTTGTACTTTTACTCAAGTGAATGTTTAAAGGCAGCACTTCTACTTTTACTTGAGTAATATTTCACCTTGAGTATCTTTACTTTAACTCAAGTACATGGTATGTGTACTTCGTCCACCACTGCGCGTTGCACATGTTATTCTTATGCTATTTTAAGGGCGCATGCTTGGCCATAATCAATGTAGCGTGTGCACAACGCACATACACTTTGATTCTCTCACACAGAAGCAGCCGTTTTCATTTTTGCAAATCATACATTACGATAGATAGATAGATAGATAGATAGATAGATAGATAGATAGATAGATAGATAGATAGATAATTATAAAAGCATACTTCTAGTTTACACATTTACCCAAATTATCATACGCCTGTTTAACCGAAGTTAATTTGGGTGTGTTTCTCCATCCCCAATGTCACTTCTCTGTGTTTTACGGCCCTGACGAGAACGTCGGTCTCCTCGGCTGTGAATCGCTGCTGGCGCGCGTCTGGCAAATCCACTGTTATAATAGGAATCCGCTATAGAATAAGCGCGTCTGCTCTTAAAGGGAATGTGAGATGACGCTCTGATTGGTTTATTTCACGTTACGCCCAAACCACACCTATGAGTAATGAAGCTACTGCAGACCAACACATTTTAGATTTGCGTTGAGCGCAAGAGTAATTTATCCCGCCGGTATAATAGCAACAGCGCCCAAGACCCGGCCACAAAGTTACTTGCGTTTCGCGCTTGATACTTGCGTTTCAGATCGTTAAAATCGGGCCCTATGTGTGAAACGGGCGTCAGACTTAACTTTGTTTGTTGTCGTTTACGCTAACTCACCGCAGCTGCATCTTCTAATAAATGCCGCGAGTGGGGCTTGAGGAAGTGACGTCGTCTGCGCAGTGCGCCCTGATGCAGCCCCTGAAGTGAGACACGGGAAACAGAAATACTGCAAAATAATAATAATAATAATAATGTGACTAAACAAGACGAAATAGCGTCATAACATTTCATCTCGTTTTGGTCAACGAAAATGAAGAGACATTTTAACATAGTTTTTATTTTGTAAACCACATTTAGTCTCGTTTTTATTCGTCAACAATATTGCATTATACATTTAATTATAGTTATTGTCACATGACCAGCATTTACGTTGCGTCTCGTTTTCGTCACGTGGTTCGTTGACGACAATATTTAGTTATAATTTTTGTTGACGAAAGAAATACTAGTAATCCGATATCGGATTTGACTCAAAAGACAATGTGATTCATCATTCCTTCCAATTAACCACCTTATCTTTGTATAGTAAAATAGTATGTTCAACAACATGAATAACGACGTAGCTGACCAGAGTTCGTGAATCAAATGATTCAGTTTAAAGAGTTGTTCAGACTTCTCTCGATCAGTTGAAGTCTCTCCATTTCAGATGTAAAAATAAATAAATTTATTTCACAAATTAAAAGTCCTGTGAGTCCGAAAAACAAAATAAAATTGTAATTATCCTACCAGTTGATGGTTTCAAATTATGGTTCAAAGTGGAAACCGGTCCATGGGCACTGGTCAGCTAGCCATTTGTGCATATTTAATTGTATTCAATAGGCAGGCGATTCACCTCCACAGGATTATTTATGGCACAAAACAGGATACACTTGCCGATCACGTTCACATAGGAAAAAAAACAGAGAACAAGAAAACGCAGCCTTGGAAAACACAAGGCAAACGTACAATAATTCATTTCTGATTCAACATTTCAGTAACAAATCATATACATGCGCAGTTCAAATGACACATTAATCGAACTTTTCGACAGTTACTTAACACAGACACTCATTAATCACTCAATGGGTCTCATTCATGAAATCGTAAATATACCAGTAAATATGTGAGTGATTTGCGCGTAAAGGCGACATTCCCGAAAATTCTTCTCCTGATTCAGAAATACTTCGTAAACGTCAGATGTGATAGTGAAGTGTGTGTGTGTGTGTGTGTGTGTGTGTGTGTGTGTGTGTGTGTGTGTGTGTGTGTGTGTGTTAATGAATTCCAATCAGTTGTAAATGGGACGCGTGTGCACGCTCATTCTCTAAATTACCATAAATCCCGCCCATTAAAACCGACTGAAAACTATAGGCTATATGGGCATCATATTATGACACCAAACGAAGGATTTCAACTTGTCTTCTCAAAAACGAATGAAGAAGAGAAATTTCTCAGATGCAGAAATTGAAGTTTATTATCAGAAGTTCATTCAAAACGCCACATTTTGTTTTCAAGCGTACATAGTGGCGTATCAGGCCTAAAAAAAAGGAAGCTTGGCAGCATAGATGCAGTTAATGGAGTTTCATCTGTTAATCGAACAGTCCTAGAAGTGAAAAGAAAATGGTTTGACATGAAGCTTGACTGCATTATTTGTGACTTGCGGACTTGTAAAAGAATAAACAGCTTGAATAAAAAAATTAAATAAAAAAAACTTGCGGACTTTTGTTCCGTTTGCAGATGGCTCTCGTAATTACTGGCTGTCGTAATAAAAGTAAAAAGAAAAACCGTATGTAATTACTATATATAATATTTGGTAACACTTTACAATACGGGTGCACTAATAACCATTAATTCATGCTTAACTAATGCACAGATAATCATGTGTTAATGTATGACTCATGAAGAACTAAACCATTAATTAATGATTACTGCATCATGAAGATTCTAAATGATTAATATAAAGTAATATATGAATTGTTATTAATTAAATGTGTCATAATGTATTAATTCATTAATAACTTATTTTATTAACTAAAAGTCTAAATCAATGCGTTAATTACCACAATTGGTCAAGGCAATGTACTTCAACTTCCAGTTGTCTGCTTTAATTAATCATTAACTAATGATTTGCAAATGCATCATTATGTTATGACTTTACTTGTTGAGGCACATGACTATTAACTAATTGTTAAGTAATATGCCATTTTGGTTTTGACATCCACACTAAGCCATGGATTTCAATTTCCAACCATGTACAACCAAGATTTCACTGAGTCCGATGAACTTTGTTGTTCATGGCACAGGACTATGTCAGGTTAACATACACTGAGAACATGCGGTTGAGCGCTGCTAGTTCATAACACTGTGTCTAGACTGGACAAAGACAATAGAACGTCCATTATAGTCAGTGATACTACACTGGATGCGTCGCGACACTACACGACAAAACCCAGTCAGTAAACCGATGCCACACTCTATTACTGACGTACTCAGAGCTCTTGTGCTAGTTCTGTTACGAAGGACTAATGGACTTGCGATGGTCTGTCATGTCCAGGTGTAGACAGCTGGTCTCGTCCAGTGTAAACACAGTGTAACAGCTTCAGGAGTTCAGATTCTGGTGTGCTGATATTTGTGTGTAGCCCAACTTACCCCATCCTTCAAACACGTTCACCGACATTACATTCACTGCATGTGCAAACTGTCAAAACCCATAAATGGCATATTACTTAACAATTAGTTAATAGTCATGTGCCTCAACAAGTAAAGTCATAACATAATGATGCATTTGCAAATCATTAGTTAATGATTAATTAAAGCAGACAACTGGAAGTTGAAGTACATTGCTTTGACCAACTGTGGTAATTAACGCATTCATTTACACTTTTAGTTAATAAAATAAGTTATTAATTAATTAATACATTGACACATTTAATTAATAACAATTCATATATTACTTAATCTATTAATCATTTAGAATCTTTATTAGTTGCTGATGCAGTAATCATTAATTAATGGTTTAGTTCTTCATGAGTCATACATTAACACATGATTATCTGTGCATTAGTTAAATATGAATTAATGCAGATTAGTGCACCCGTATTGTAAAGTGTTACCTAATATTTTTTCAAAATGCTGTGTAAATATGTACACGATTAAGGTGAATTAAAATGCAGCCTTATTAATGAGCAAAACGTTCGGATGTTAAGTGCACTATTTACGCGTGGCTGGAGCAGGTGTAGATTTCTTTCGTATCAACTAACGTTTGGAAAATACGAACATTTTAATGAATCCGAAAATTTACGTCAGAACCACTTTACACACGATTTACAAAAAATTCGTTCTGCTCGTGTTTCATGAATAAGACCCATTGTCTCAACTCATGACACAATGATCATTGTTATACGTGATAGCTTTAGCCTACGGCTAATTAGTTCGGCCTACACTCAGCTCATATCAAATCATTTCTGAAATTGACATATTTTTCATAAGATAACATATGATAAAAAAATGTCACTCACCAAAACGAGATTGCATCACATATTCAATAAAAAAAAGACTATTCAATAAAGATTACCGCTCTGGGATCCACTAAATCTTTACTCCGATTTCCACTTCACCTCTCTCTGACGACAACACTCCAGGCTGAAGCATCCAAAGTTTACAAGTGCACACAATCACAGTTCTCGATAGATTATGATTATCATTTAGTGCAAGGAGTTTCTGGAGAAATGCTCCGTGTCTCATTTGATCTGTTCTCATCTGATTCTCTGTTTATGCTGACAGCGGCAGCGCCTGCGCGACCTGTGGGCGGGCCTTATGAATATGTCGCTTCTGTTGGCTCTCAGGGGTGTCAGTCACAGCAGCACAATCAGTGATTGGATGAATCGTGTGTTATTGCCCAGTGGTGTAATCGAGTGCATCAAGTAAAGAAAAAAAAAAAGAACTGATTGAAAAATATAATTTGTCCAGAACAGATCGACACGACTCAATTTAAACTGTTATAGAAGAGCTAATATACTAAGAATGCACTGGTCTCTCAAGGATTGTCTCTCTGCTTTATTTTATAAGAAATATCTCTGTGTCTAAAGTTCCTAATGTCCTGTACTCTCAACTTTTGTATAATAGTACTAGTCATAATTTTTACACCAGGCATGAATAAAAGCAGTAAAATACCACTTATTGGCTTAATGATATGTTATATAATTTTTACCTTTTTGACTGTTATAGAGGCAAATTTTGTCTGATCTGTCTGAAATGTTTCATGCTTATTAAGAGTCATGAACATTATTATATGAAAATTATTTCATTTTGATCAAATTATTTCCTATGGAATTTTTCATAGGAAAAGACCATTCACAGCCAATACAGGCAATTTACCATAGGAAATATATGGTTTTAAAGTGTTTTAACAGTTATAGCGCCACCTTTGGTCCGATCTCCATACAAATTTCCAGGCTTCTTTAGCATGTTATGACAAATATGTGCATACATTTTTGTGAAGTTCTGTGTTTTCGTTTAGGTTTTATAGGCTTTTGAGTGCATTTTGCCACGCCCATTTTCTTTATGACCCAATATACCCATGAGAAAAATGCAAAAGTTCAACTTTTTTTTGATAATTATTGACCTAGAGAGTCCATAGAATTGTCCTAGACTGGTTTGGTTCTGATCGGGCGAAAAACCAGGGACTAGTTCGCAAAAGTAGGTTTTTAACATAATTACGAATATTTAATGAACGGTTTGATTGACAGCAATGGTTCTTGAGGCAAAGTTGTTCAACAAGAGGAGATCTATCAAATGGTATGCATTTTGTGACAATAAGTGTAACACCACGTGATTACAGAGCCATTAAACTCGTTAGCGCCAACTAGTGGCCGATTTCTTTCAAAATTCTTACAGACCTCTAGGGCCATGAGTCGAACATGCCTACCGAGTTTTGTTCCGATCAGCCTCCGTAAACCTTGTCTAATAGGTGCTCAAATTTCATTGGCCGATGGCGGCCATGTTTTTTGAGATACGCCAATGTCCTCATAGACATACATGGCACCTTGGACCAAGACACTGCATACCAATTTTCAAGTCAATCGGACTAACGGTCAGGTGGTTATGGGCCGTTTTATGTTTTTTTCATGTTATAGCGCCACCATGTGGCCATTCGCCGCGGTTTTTTTACTGTGACCTCAAATTGACCTCTTACACATTTGTACCGAGTTTGGTGAAGATACCTCATTTACTTCTGGAGTTATAGCCGTTTTAGTAAAATAGGCTCCTCCCACAACATACATTTGGGCGCCCCTTAGCGACCGTGAATGGAAATTTCAACTTTTTTTCGATAATTATTGATATTCAGACTCCAGAGAACATTTCTGCACTGGTTTGGTTCCAATCGGGCAAAAAACCAGGGACTAGTTCGCAAAAGTAGGTTTTTGACAAAATTCAAAATGGCGGAAAATCTATCATGGCGGAAATGAAATCGGAGATATACGTTTTGTTCGTCAGGCATCCAGCTTTCCAATGATATAAGACACTTGAGTCTACGACATACGGTCTAGGAGTTATGAGCAGTTTCGCGCTTTTGGTCGCTATAGCGCCACCTATGGGCCATTCGAGGTCATAATTTGATAACCTCTCCTCGATTTTTGTACTACCATATGGCAAAGTTTCAAAGTTCCAGCTCTTACGGTTTGGGCTGCACGATGCGTTTTACGGCAGAAGAAAAATAATAATAAAAATCAGGACAATTACAATAGGGTTTCAGCACTTCGTGCTTGAACCCCTAATAAAAATCCTTACAATAACAATAGGGTTTCAGCATTTCATGCTTGAACCCCTAATAAGAAGAGACGTTTTTGCCAGTTATAGCGCCACCTATTGTCCGATCTTCACGAAACTTGGCATGCTTCTTCACCATGTTAGGACACATATGTCCATCGATTTTTGTGAAGTTTGGTGTTTTCCCTTAGGTTGTATAGGCTTTTGAGTGTTTTTTGTCCCTCCCCTTTCCTAAATGACCCTGTTACAGCCAGGCAAATGCAAAAGTTCAACTTTTTTTCAATAATTATTGATCTAGAGAGTCCAGAGAATTGTCCTAGACTGGTCTGGTTCCGATTGGACCAAAAACCAGGGACTAGTTTGCCAAAGTAGGCTTTGGACAAAAGTGGCCATATAAATTTTTTTTTTTGCTCAAATCGGGATTTGGAGATAGCCATGTTGTTCGTCTGGAGCCAGGGATCACAGTGATGCTAAATTTGAGCCTCTAGGACAAACTATGTATGAGTTATGACCAATTTAGTAAATGTGGTCATTATAGCACCACCTATTGGCCAATCTGGGCCATATTTTGATAGGTTCTCCCCAAATTGAGCACTATCATTTGGCCAACTTTCAAGGTTCCAGCTCTTACGGTTTGGTCTGCACGATGCGTTTTAGGGGAAAATAATAATAATAATAAAAATCCTTACAATAACAATAGGGTTTCAGCATTTCATGCTTGAACCCCTAATAAGAAGAGACGTTTTTGCCAGTTATAGCGCCACCTATTGTCCGATCTTCACGAAACTTGGCATGCTTCTTCACCATGTTAGGACACATATGTCCATCGATTTTTGTGAAGTTTGGTGTTTTCCCTTAGGTTGTATAGGCTTTTGAGTGTTTTTTGTCCCTCCCCTTTCCTAAATGACCCTGTTACAGCCAGGCAAATGCAAAAGTTCAACTTTTTTTCAATAATTATTGATCTAGAGAGTCCAGAGAATTGTCCTAGACTGGTCTGGTTCCGATTGGACCAAAAACCAGGGACTAGTTTGCCAAAGTAGGCTTTGGACAAAAGTGGCCATATAAATTTTTTTTTTGCTCAAATCGGGATTTGGAGATAGCCATGTTGTTCGTCTGGAGCCAGGGATCACAGTGATGCTAAATTTGAGCCTCTAGGACAAACTATGTATGAGTTATGACCAATTTAGTAAATGTGGTCATTATAGCACCACCTATTGGCCAATCTGGGCCATATTTTGATAGGTTCTCCCCAAATTGAGCACTATCATTTGGCCAACTTTCAAGGTTCCAGCTCTTACGGTTTGGTCTGCACGATGCGTTTTAGGGGAAAATAATAATAATAATAAAAATCCTTACAATAACAATAGGGTTTCAGCATTTCATGCTTGAACCCCTAATAAGAAGAGACGTTTTTGCCAGTTATAGCGCCACCTATTGTCCGATCTTCACGAAACTTGGCATGCTTCTTCACCATGTTAGGACACATATGTCCATCGATTTTTGTGAAGTTTGGTGTTTTCCCTTAGGTTGTATAGGCTTTTGAGTGTTTTTTGTCCCTCCCCTTTCCTAAATGACCCTGTTACAGCCAGGCAAATGCAAAAGTTCAACTTTTTTTCAATAATTATTGATCTAGAGAGTCCAGAGAATTGTCCTAGACTGGTCTGGTTCCGATTGGACCAAAAACCAGGGACTAGTTTGCCAAAGTAGGCTTTGGACAAAAGTGGCCATATAAATTTTTTTTTTTGCTCAAATCGGGATTTGGAGATAGCCATGTTGTTCGTCTGGAGCCAGGGATCACAGTGATGCTAAATTTGAGCCTCTAGGACAAACTATGTATGAGTTATGACCAATTTAGTAAATGTGGTCATTATAGCACCACCTATTGGCCAATCTGGGCCATATTTTGATAGGTTCTCCCCAAATTGAGCACTATCATTTGGCCAACTTTCAAGGTTCCAGCTCTTACGGTTTGGTCTGCACGATGCGTTTTAGGGGAAAATAATAATAATAATAAAAATCCTTACAATAACAATAGGGTTTCAGCATTTCATGCTTGAACCCCTAATAAGAAGAGACGTTTTTGCCAGTTATAGCGCCACCTATTGTCCGATCTTCACGAAACTTGGCATGCTTCTTCACCATGTTAGGACACATATGTCCATCGATTTTTGTGAAGTTTGGTGTTTTCCCTTAGGTTGTATAGGCTTTTGAGTGTTTTTTGTCCCTCCCCTTTCCTAAATGACCCTGTTACAGCCAGGCAAATGCAAAAGTTCAACTTTTTTTCAATAATTATTGATCTAGAGAGTCCAGAGAATTGTCCTAGACTGGTCTGGTTCCGATTGGACCAAAAACCAGGGACTAGTTTGCCAAAGTAGGCTTTGGACAAAAGTGGCCATATAAATTTTTTTTTTTGCTCAAATCGGGATTTGGAGATAGCCATGTTGTTCGTCTGGAGCCAGGGATCACAGTGATGCTAAATTTGAGCCTCTAGGACAAACTATGTATGAGTTATGACCAATTTAGTAAATGTGGTCATTATAGCACCACCTATTGGCCAATCTGGGCCATATTTTGATAGGTTCTCCCCAAATTGAGCACTATCATTTGGCCAACTTTCAAGGTTCCAGCTCTTACGGTTTGGTCTGCACGATGCGTTTTAGGGGAAAATAATAATAATAATAAAAATCCTTACAATAACAATAGGGTTTCAGCATTTCATGCTTGAACCCCTAATAAGAAGAGACGTTTTTGCCAGTTATAGCGCCACCTATTGTCCGATCTTCACGAAACTTGGCATGCTTCTTCACCATGTTAGGACACATATGTCCATCGATTTTTGTGAAGTTTGGTGTTTTCCCTTAGGTTGTATAGGCTTTTGAGTGTTTTTTGTCCCTCCCCTTTCCTAAATGACCCTGTTACAGCCAGGCAAATGCAAAAGTTCAACTTTTTTTCAATAATTATTGATCTAGAGAGTCCAGAGAATTGTCCTAGACTGGTCTGGTTCCGATTGGACCAAAAACCAGGGACTAGTTTGCCAAAGTAGGCTTTGGACAAAAGTGGCCATATAAATTTTTTTTTTGCTCAAATCGGGATTTGGAGATAGCCATGTTGTTCGTCTGGAGCCAGGGATCACAGTGATGCTAAATTTGAGCCTCTAGGACAAACTATGTATGAGTTATGACCAATTTAGTAAATGTGGTCATTATAGCACCACCTATTGGCCAATCTGGGCCATATTTTGATAGGTTCTCCCCAAATTGAGCACTATCATTTGGCCAACTTTCAAGGTTCCAGCTCTTACGGTTTGGTCTGCACGATGCGTTTTAGGGGAAAATAATAATAATAATAAAAATCCTTACAATAACAATAGGGTTTCAGCATTTCATGCTTGAACCCCTAATAAGAAGAGACGTTTTTGCCAGTTATAGCGCCACCTATTGTCCGATCTTCACGAAACTTGGCATGCTTCTTCACCATGTTAGGACACATATGTCCATCGATTTTTGTGAAGTTTGGTGTTTTCCCTTAGGTTGTATAGGCTTTTGAGTGTTTTTTGTCCCTCCCCTTTCCTAAATGACCCTGTTACAGCCAGGCAAATGCAAAAGTTCAACTTTTTTTCAATAATTATTGATCTAGAGAGTCCAGAGAATTGTCCTAGACTGGTCTGGTTCCGATTGGACCAAAAACCAGGGACTAGTTTGCCAAAGTAGGCTTTGGACAAAAGTGGCCATATAAATTTTTTTTTTTGCTCAAATCGGGATTTGGAGATAGCCATGTTGTTCGTCTGGAGCCAGGGATCACAGTGATGCTAAATTTGAGCCTCTAGGACAAACTATGTATGAGTTATGACCAATTTAGTAAATGTGGTCATTATAGCACCACCTATTGGCCAATCTGGGCCATATTTTGATAGGTTCTCCCCAAATTGAGCACTATCATTTGGCCAACTTTCAAGGTTCCAGCTCTTACGGTTTGGTCTGCACGATGCGTTTTAGGGGAAAATAATAATAATAATAAAAATCCTTACAATAACAATAGGGTTTCAGCATTTCATGCTTGAACCCCTAATAAGAAGAGACGTTTTTGCCAGTTATAGCGCCACCTATTGTCCGATCTTCACGAAACTTGGCATGCTTCTTCACCATGTTAGGACACATATGTCCATCGATTTTTGTGAAGTTTGGTGTTTTCCCTTAGGTTGTATAGGCTTTTGAGTGTTTTTTGTCCCTCCCCTTTCCTAAATGACCCTGTTACAGCCAGGCAAATGCAAAAGTTCAACTTTTTTTCAATAATTATTGATCTAGAGAGTCCAGAGAATTGTCCTAGACTGGTCTGGTTCCGATTGGACCAAAAACCAGGGACTAGTTTGCCAAAGTAGGCTTTGGACAAAAGTGGCCATATAAATTTTTTTTTTTGCTCAAATCGGGATTTGGAGATAGCCATGTTGTTCGTCTGGAGCCAGGGATCACAGTGATGCTAAATTTGAGCCTCTAGGACAAACTATGTATGAGTTATGACCAATTTAGTAAATGTGGTCATTATAGCACCACCTATTGGCCAATCTGGGCCATATTTTGATAGGTTCTCCCCAAATTGAGCACTATCATTTGGCCAACTTTCAAGGTTCCAGCTCTTACGGTTTGGTCTGCACGATGCGTTTTAGGGGAAAATAATAATAATAATAAAAATCCTTACAATAACAATAGGGTTTCAGCATTTCATGCTTGAACCCCTAATAAGAAGAGACGTTTTTGCCAGTTATAGCGCCACCTATTGTCCGATCTTCACGAAACTTGGCATGCTTCTTCACCATGTTAGGACACATATGTCCATCGATTTTTGTGAAGTTTGGTGTTTTCCCTTAGGTTGTATAGGCTTTTGAGTGTTTTTTGTCCCTCCCCTTTCCTAAATGACCCTGTTACAGCCAGGCAAATGCAAAAGTTCAACTTTTTTTCAATAATTATTGATCTAGAGAGTCCAGAGAATTGTCCTAGACTGGTCTGGTTCCGATTGGACCAAAAACCAGGGACTAGTTTGCCAAAGTAGGCTTTGGACAAAAGTGGCCATATAAATTTTTTTTTTGCTCAAATCGGGATTTGGAGATAGCCATGTTGTTCGTCTGGAGCCAGGGATCACAGTGATGCTAAATTTGAGCCTCTAGGACAAACTATGTATGAGTTATGACCAATTTAGTAAATGTGGTCATTATAGCACCACCTATTGGCCAATCTGGGCCATATTTTGATAGGTTCTCCCCAAATTGAGCACTATCATTTGGCCAACTTTCAAGGTTCCAGCTCTTACGGTTTGGTCTGCACGATGCGTTTTAGGGGAAAATAATAATAATAATAAAAATCCTTACAATAACAATAGGGTTTCAGCATTTCATGCTTGAACCCCTAATTAAAGCTGCAAGCAGCATTTATCGGGGTTCAAGCTGTTAAGGTGTTTAAGGTTTTTAAGCACAAAAGCATCAAAAGTTATAAAGTTTTATTTAGCAAGCATGTAACCACTGACATAATAGATTAAGAAGACCATTTACAGCCAATGCAGGCAATTCACCATAGGTAATATATGGTTTTAAAGCTTTTTAACAGTTATAGCGCCACCTTTGGTCCGATGTCCATAAAATTTGGCATGCTTGTTAATGATGTTATGTCACATATACTCACCAATTTTTGTGAAGTTCTGAGTTTTCATTTAGGATTTATAGGCTTTTTAATGTATTTTGCCACGCCCATTTTATAAATGACCCTATTACAGCCATCCAAATGCAAAAGTTCAACTTTTTTTTGATAATTATTGATCTCGAGAGTCCAGAGAATTGTCCTAGACTGGTCTGGTTCCGATCGGGCGAAAAACCTAGGACTAGTTCGCAAAAGTAGGTTTTTAACATATTTGCGAATAATTAATGAACGGTTTGATTGACAGCAATGGTTCTTGAGGCAAAGTTGTTCAGCATGAGCAGATCTATCAAATGATATGCATATTGTGTGGATGTGTGCAACACCACGTGATTACAAAGCCATAAAACTCATAAAACAATTGGACTTCGTTAACCTTGTTTAATAGGTGCTCAAACCTCATTGGCCAATGGCGGCCATGTTTTTCGAGATATGCCAATATCCTTTTAGACATACATGGCCTCTTGGCCCAAGACACTGCATACCAAATTTCAAGTCATTCGGAAAAACGGTCAGGTGTTTATACGTTTTTTTTTGTTTATAGCGCCACCATGTGGCCAATCGATGCAATTTTTTTACTGTGACCTCAGATTGACCTCCTACACATGTGTACCAAGTTTGGTGAAGTTTAATCAATTAATTCTTGAGTTATAGCCATTTTAGTAAAATAGGCTCCTCCCACAACGTTCATTTTGCACCCCCTAGCGACCATGAATCAAAATTTCGACTTTTTTTTGATAATTATTGATTGTCAGACTCCAGAGAACAATTCTGCACTGGTTTGGTTCCGATCGGACAAAAAACCTAGGACTAGTTTGCAAAAGTAGGTTTTTGACAAAATTCAAAATGGCGGAAAATCTATCATGACGGAAATAAAATCGGAGATATACGTTTTGTTCGCCAGGCGTCCAGCTTTCCAATGATATAAGACACTTGAGTCTACGACTTACGGTCTATGAGTTATGAGCTGTTTCGCGCTTTTGGTTGCTATAGCGCCACCTATGGGCCAATCGGGGTCATAATTTGATAACCTCTCCTCGATTTTTGTACTACCATCTGGCAAAGTGTCAATGCTCTAGCCCTTACGGTTTTGGCTGCACGATGCGTTTTACGGCAGAAGAATAATAATAATAATAATAATAATAATTAAAGCTGCAAGCAGCATTTAGCGGGGTTCAAGCATTTAGGGTCTTTAAGCACATAAGGCAGTTTAGTGAGTTGTCTGAGTTTTTGTTTAGGATTTACAGGCTTTTGAGTGTTTTTTGCCATACCCATTTTCTAAATGATCCTGTTATGGCTACCCAATGGGTAAAGTTAAAGTTTTTTATATAATTAATAATCTAGAGCTTCCAGAGAATTGTACTGCACTGGTATATTTCCGATCGGGCGAAAAACCTAGGACTAGTTCGCAAAAGTAGGTTTTTAACATAATCGCAAGTATTTAATGAACAAATTGATTGACAGCAGTAGTTCTTGAGGCAAAGTTGTTCTGTATGAGGAGATCTATCAAATGATATGCATCACGTGATTACATAGCCGTAAAACCTGTTAGCGTCAACTAGTGGCTGATTTTTCAAAATTCTTACAGACCTCTAGGGCCACGAGTCGAACATGCCCACCGAGTTTCGTTCTGATCGGCCTCCGTTAAGAGCAAACTAACAGCTTTGAATTAAAATGGTGAGGTATCCTGTTGTAAACATCAACCATGCCTGTTGACAGTTCTCTTTTGTGGGAAGGGAATGAAAAGTTCTCAAATCCGCAGCACAGCCTCAGACATAACATTTATATCCATGATCTGCCATTTTCACTATTGTCCTTGCTTGCTTCTTCACAATACCTGCAGATCTTCTGATGATTCGGCTGTGCAGGTCCACATTAACACTGCCTGGCCTAGAACATGGACTGGAAAATGCAAATTTGGGGGGTATAAATATTAATGATCCTGACTCCAACGTCACAGTCGGTGTTATGGTGGGATTCACTCATTTTTCAGCGGTCTTTTGCAAACAGGAGATTTACACATGAAGGAGGAAACAATGGTGTTTGAGGCTCACGGTATGTCAGTTCCATGTCCAGAACTCTTATCATTCAACTATGCCAAGATAAATACAGTTTTCAATTGTATGGCACCTTTAAAATAGATGATTAGTAATATAATGCTTACTTGGAGTCTGAAATGGCTTTAACAAAAGAAGAAAAATATTCTTAGATCTCTGTTCATTCTAATCATGTACAAATAAAGTAGCACAGTAATATTACATTTATTTGAATGCATTAGTGAGTGTGTGATTGTGCTGTGTGTGCAGCGTGTCAATACTAAAAGTGAAGGTGTAGTTGATATCTTTGGTGATAATATCTGTAGTAATCATAAAAAAACAATTAAGAAATAAGGAATTAAAATTACAAATAATATTCTATTAAGATATGAGTTACAATAACATGATTTGCAATAGTAATAATATCAATAATATATGCACAATACACACAGATTAGACTATCAGGTCTGTGTTTTACAAAAACATTAGTATTGCAGCCAGTGTGAGTCTGTGGGATTTATAAACAGACAAAATATGATTTGAAATGTTATTTTAATGATTTTATTAAGTTTAAACAATATTTCAAATGGAAAAAAAATGAAAAATAATATTTTAGTGAGCAGAATGAACCAATGAGTGTTCTTCTTCTGGTGGTTAAAATGTAAATGAAAACAATAATACTTAAACAATAATACTTAATACACTAACCATGCTTGAACACACACATGCACACACATTTTTTTGTAGATGTAGATATTTAAAATAAAAGATAGGTAACAAAATGATAATTGCAAATCTCCTCTGTATAACACCATTTTCAGATTTCAAATTAATCACTGAGAGGCAGAATTGTTCAAACTGAGAGCTCAGTAAAAATGAAGTGATAAACTTTGACAAAACATGACTGTGTTATAATAGGTGATTTTCATGCAAGTAATTTTATATAGTCCAAAAACTAATGCAAAAGCACAGATGAAAATATTTTATTAAGTAGAATGTCCTGCAGAGGGCAGTAGAAGACCACTAATTGACTCACTTTCATTTGAAAGACTTTTTTATCCACCAGTAAAACAAAGCAGTTTCTCCATGTTCTTTCCATTAAGCATGCTTACACACACAGACACACACACAAACACAAACACATCCATCCACACACACACACACACACACACACACACACACACACACACAAAGACAAATATGTTTTCAATGTTTTTATGATGTGATATTGTGAAAATATCTTCATCTCCTCATCTTGAACAACTTTGCCTCAAGAATCACTAATGTCAATCAAACCGTTCATAATCATAATAAAAAAATAAAATATATACAAATATCATAATAAAACAAAAAACATCGTAATAAAAAAGATTGCTTCTTAAAGCATTTGTTTATTTCCCAATACTGAAAGCGAATTAAAAGATCATGCGTAATCCTGCTGCTCCCTCTAGTGGACAACAGTGGTATTATAGCTTTTTTTACAGTTGAAGTGTTTGAATGAATGAATGGGAATTCGTTTTTTTACTTATATCTCAGGAACCAAAAGGCGAAAAATTCTGAAACTCAGAGCATAGATAGTGCTTGAGGAGCCCTGTTGAATGAGACCATCAAGGTGTTTTTGGGCGATTGGGGCTGGGAGTTATGACTGTTATAAGGCATATCTGTTCGGGCTATTATCTCTGGAATGCCAGGGGGAAAAAAACACCACATTTGAATCGAAGCTAGCCAAGGACGCGCCCTTTCCAACGAGCTCTCACACAAGGTTCGGGGTGGTTTCCCAGATAGCAATTACATTTGGCCCGGATCCGTTTTAAGCCCCTTGCCTCCGTTTCTATCTTAGAGACGTTTTCTGATTGTGAACCAGATCCGTGCCAGATAGAGGTTTCAGCTTAAACATTCTAACTGCCATCAGTTCAGTATTTATATCATAAAACAGATCTGGCCCAGATCACTTTTCCCATAGGTAACCGAAAGACATTAGCTGTGTCTGACACTGATTTGGTCCAGATCTGCAATATGAATCTGAGCCGATACTGTTTTCACATAGGTTACACTGGTGTGGCCCGAATCTGTGATACATATCTGAGCCGACTGCATTTAAAAAAGGGCTAAAAACTGCTCTGGCCCATATCTGCAAAACGGATTTGAGCCAACACTGTTTTGACAGAGACTACCTGATGTGGACCACATCCGAAATACTTTTCTCAAACTGTGTGAAGAACTCCGTGGAATAAACATTTTCAAAACAACATGGTTACCTGTCTGCATATTTTTTTTTTCTATCTAGAGCATGAGATAAATGCATTGTCATTGAGCTGAGCAATATTATCAGTGTTTAAAAACTATACAGCAACATTTTGTGATGCTATAAGGTCCGTTACAGCACACACTGTAAAAAAAGTGTAATTTTACAGGTAATTGTCTGTATTTTTTTTTTTTACAGATTTTTACCGTTTTGTCATTATTACAGCAAATATCTGTCAAATAAAAGGTATTTGCTGTAATTTAAAGGTCCACTGTTAATTGTACTGTATTTTGGTTTTACATCAATTTTACGTTTTTTAAAAGGAACTAATTTTACAGAAATTATTAGGTATTTACAGATTTTTTTCTGTGAAATTAGAAAACAAAGTAAAGAAGGTATAACTGCGGAAATCTGCATTCAGTATGTTTTCCTTGCAGATTATTAAGCATGTGGGGGTTAAAGTGAGTTTTTTTTAAGGTTAAATAATAGTATTTGTACATACAGTACCCTACATAGGCTACAGTAGGCCTGTATTGAATTATTTTTTATTTCACATTTTATTTTATACTCATTTTGATCATTATTTCATTGTCTTTTCATGTATATTTTATGAATATTTTTCCAAATCTCCGTTGCTGCACATTCAGGGCTTTGTGTGTGTGAGTGCGCGCGCACTCAAGTGACGCAGATTCAAATTCGCCGCCATTACTTTTCCGCTGTTTACTCCCGCCCACAACGGTTAACGTTAGCTGATCAGTCGAGTTTGGGCAAGCGGGAGATTTGAATTCAGTCTACTCTCGTGAAGTGGATTGTGAGATCAACAGTGGTTCAAAGCAATCGTATTCGTCAAGAGGCGAGCAGCCGTGAGCAGGAGCTATTGTCAGTCAGTCCGTTTGGATTCTTTGGAAATAACGCCCTTTTCAGTGAGCCTTGTTCGTCACAGCGGACATCATGCCAACCGATCACCGGCTGAGGTAAGAGTCTCATACTAAGTTACATGTGAACGATATTTTATATTACATTTGTGTTACGTTTACAGTTTTCAAGCTAACGGTATAGCTTTCTTAAATGATTTTCTGTCATAACTGGCGAGAGCTGGAGGGCAAAACACTGAAAATGTAGCATCATGCGTCTTTACATTTTCCATCTGTTAAGAAAGATCAGTTGAACCCACATCTCAAAAGACCTAAAACAAGCTTTCGTAGACTTGTTATACATATCAAAGTCCGTTTAATTGTGTATAAAATCTTTGTTAATAGGCGATAGTATCTGTCAGTAAATCAATCTCTTAAATGGCGGGACATTTTGAAACACTGCCTGGAAGCTGAAAACTCTTCTCTTAAAAAATATCCTCGGTTTTAATTATAGTAAGCACGTTTTTGGCGGATATTTATTACCATTTTTAATAACCACAGTTATACTACAAATAGGCCTAACATGTTTTTTTCTTTGTGGTTAAACCATAGTTAATTTTCGTAAGGGTTAACATGGCTATCTCAAGACTGGTAAGAAAACGAATTCAGTAAATACTGTACTTGATGATGATGATACAGGAAAGCACATGAGACTAGAATATGAACACAACATGATAAATAGCATATTCTGGCTGCATCTGCTTGCCAACACGTAGAATGCATATATGTGCATATATTAGACTTATAAAATAAAAGTTGATAGAATGTTTGTGTTCTGATGAAGAAAGTAACGTATCTACATTTTGGATGGCCTGGGGTCATCATAGTAGCCTTTTTCATAGGATCCTTTTGATCATTGGTTATGAAAATTGCATTGATCCAGATGAACAGACAGTTACACCCCTAACGTTAGGTGTCTTGTCTCAGCTCAGCTCAAAACTTCACTGTTAGCCTTTCCTGCTCAGCTTCCAGATCATAGTCAGGTTTTGCATTGTCTCAGTGGAACATATTCTTACATGTGTAAATGTAATACTGAGTTGTTAATTATTTTTATTTTTTTTATGATTTCAGGTCAAGTGGAAAGCAGAATGATCATGCAAACAAGGTATGGGAAGAAGTAATTTAAAATATTGTAATGGCCGAGTCTTCTGATTCCATATGATTGCACTAAAAGTGGCAGAAAATTTAATTTGTTTTATACTATATTTTCCCATATGAATATTCATTTGATCCTTGTGAGGCCACTGTAGCTGCACAAGGTTTGGTTTTGCTACAGTAAAACCACGATTGTGTTAGATTCCACCCATCTATTTATTTTTTTATTTATTTTTGTAGCGTAACTAGGCTTTGTCATTTAGAAACATGACTTTTCCTATCACTTAATGACACATATCTCTACTTTTCATTCCAGCCAGAGGAACTGACGGTTGCTACTTGCATCTCAGCCTACCTGATGGAAAATTCTTGCTGGATGAATGACCTTCACCTTCAACTCAACCTTGCCAAGACAGAACTGCTTATGGTTTCAGCCAAACCATCCTTGCTGTGTGATCCTGCTGATTTGCCTTATACAACATCAGAAAGATCCGGCCCTTCCTATCGGAGCCACACAACTCCTTGTCTAAGCTCTTGTTCTATCCAGACTGGACTATTGTAATGCTCTCCTGGCAGGCCTTCCAGCATCAGTCAAACCTCTGCAACTGATCCAGATGCTGCAGCAAGACCTAAACTCACTGCTTCAGATCTATGTGTCTCCAGAAGCTTGTGTTCTGCAAGTGAACGTCGCCTTGTGGTGCCATCATCCCAAAGAGACACAAAACCACTTTCACTGACCTTTACCTGGACTGGTCCCTGCTGGTGGGATGACCGGCGCAACTCAACACATTTTCAAGAAACTGCTAAAGATCCATCTTTTCATAAACACTTGACCCAATAATACTAAATCTTTGTTTTAATAAAAAAAATATATACAAAAAAATTGTGTACTGTGCTACACTAACTGGGACTTGTCACTGCACTTGTTGCTTCTATTGTTCTCTTAATTTTAAGTCACTTTGGATAAAATGTAATTGTAAATGTTTAAAATAAGTTATATTAGAGTATAAAGGCATACAGCAATTGTCTTTTAATGTGGATATTTTTACATGTTCTAAATGATATATTAAGCTTGTATTTCCTATCATTCACATATCTTGATGTTCAGTGTTTGTTTAATGAGTAAGTAAATGTGCAGGTATTCCGTACTTGTACGTTTAGTTAATTTAACAGAAATTGACTGTACATTTGCTATTATTAAGTACTTAATTAGAGATTGGTCAAAGTTGTGAAACAGGATCTGCAAAAATTAAAACTGTAAATATACAATTTTTCTATTTGAATTTATGTACTTATTGCATTTTTATACATAACTTCATAGTTATTTTACACAGAAAAACTATATATTAAAAGATAATTACTGTAGATAGAGCATTATTATAAAATAACTTTATGTATGCCTAAGTAGCATAGGTTACTATGATACCCTAACTGACAAAAATGCCGAAAATAAGGCAAAAGGACAATCCAGTGGTGATTTAAGTGGAATCGTAACACATCCGGCACAGCTCCGGTAGGCGGAATCGTTTCACGCACCCGTTACGCATCTGTAACGGGATGATCAGGCGGTGCTGGATCGGCGCTGGCACATATCCGCAACAACCCCTAAAAACAGACCAGAAACGGCTTCGGCCCGATGTGCGTTTGGACTCAGGAACGAGTCCGTGAGGCGGATGCGGGCCAGACCCGGCTCTATCGTTTTGCGGTTGCGGCCCTGTTCCGTTACAGCGTCCAGTGGCTATCTGGGTTGGGTCGGGAGTTGCGGTCGTTCAAAGTCGGGGGTCCGCGGGCTTGCGATGAGCGGGGGGGCGCGCTCCCGAGGCCCGCGACGACACGTTTCGATCAAGAGCCCCGAGAGGTCCTCACCATCAAAATTTGAGCGCGCAACGACTTTCCGTTTTCGAGTTATGAATGAATTTGTATTTGGGGGCGTGGCTTAAATGCCGTTATACTTTCGTTTCATTTCATTCATTTACTTTCGTCCATTTCCATATCTCAGTGTAACACAATTGTCAATAGTAATACTCAATAGATGAGTTTTGACAAAATGTGATTGTAAATGTTAAAATAATGATTTTATAAAGTCTAAATATGAATTTTATAACAATATTAGGGAGTAGTATGATGAAATGACAGCAGGGGGCAGTAAAATACCACTTATTGGCTTAATATGTCATTATATTCATATAAAATCACCTTTTGAAGAAGTTAAACTTTTTTTCTGATAATTATTGATCTAGAGAGTTCAGAGAATTGTGCTGCACTGGTTTTGAACATTATGATATGAACATTATATGATAGAAGACACCATTTACAGCAAATACAGGCAATTTACCATAGGAAATATATGGTTTTAAAGCGTTTTAACAGTTATAGCGCCAACTATGGTCCGCTCTCCATAAAATTTTCCATGCTTCTTAAGCAGGTTATGACACATATGCTCATCAATTTTCGTGAAGTTCTGAGTTTTCGTTTAGGATTTATAGGCTTTTGAGTGCATTTTACCACGCCCATTTTCTAAATGACCCTGTTAGCCATGCGAAAAATGCAAAAGTTCAACTTTTTTTTGATAATTATTGACCTAGAGAGTCCATAGAATTGTCCTAGACTGGTTTGGTTCCGATCGGGCGAAAAACCTAGGACTAGTTCGCAAAAGTAGGTTTTTAACATAATTACAAATATTTAATGAACGGTTTGATTGACAGCAATGATTCTTGAGGCAAAGTTGTTCAACAAGAGGAGATCTATCAAATGGTATGCATTTTGTGACAATAAGTGTAACACCACGTGATTACAGAGCCATAAAACTCGTTAGCGCCAACTAGTGGCCGATTTCTTTTAAAATTCTTACAGACCTCTAGGGCCATGAGTAGAACATGCCCACCGAGTTTCGTTCCGATCGGCCTCCGTTAACCTTGTCTAATAGGTGCTCAAACTTCATTGGCCGATGGCGGCCATGTTTTTTTAGATACGCCAATGTCCTCATAGACATACATGACACCTTGGACCAAGACACTGCATACCAATTTTCAAGTCAATCGGACTAACGGTCAGGTGGTTAAAGCCTGTTTTATGTTTTTTTGATATTATAGCGCCACCATGTGGCCAATCGCCGCGATTTTTTTACTGTTACCTCATATTGAGCTCATACATATGTGTACCGAGTTTGGTGAAGATACCTCATTTACTTCTGGAGTTATAGCCATTTTAGTAAAATAGGCCCCTCCCACAACGTACGTTTTGGCGCCCCTTAGCGTCCGTGAATCGAAATTTCGACTTTTTTTCGATAATTATTGATCTTCAGTTTCTAGAGAACATTTCTGCACTGGTTTGGTTCCGATCGGGCGAAAAACCAGGGACTAGTTCGCAAAAGTAGGTTTTTGACAAAATTCAAAATGGCGGAAAATCTATCATGGCGGAAATGAAATCGGAGATATACGTTTTGTTCGTCAGGCGTCCATCTTTCCAATGATATAAGACACTTGAGTCTACGACATACGGTCTAGGAGTTCTGAGCAGTTTCGCGCTTTTGGTTGCTATAGCGCCACCTATGGGCCAATCGGGGTCATAATTTGATAACCTCTCCTCGATTTTTGTACTACCATCTGGCAAAGTTTCAAGGTTCCAGCTCTTACGGTTTGGGCTGCACGATGCGTTTTACGGCAGAAGAAAAATAATAATAAAAATCAGCACAATTACAATAGGGTTTCAGCACTTCGTGCTTGAACCCCTAATAATAAAAATCAGTACAATTACAATAGGGTTTCAGCACTTCGTGCTTGAACCCCTAAAAATCAGTACAATTACAATAGGGTTTCAGCACTTCGTGCTTGAACCCCTAATTAAAGCTGCAAGCAGCATTTATCGGGGTTCAAGCTGTTAAGGTGTTTAAGGTTTTTAAGCACAAAAGCATCAAAAGTTATAAAGTTTTATTTAGCAAGCATGTAACCACTGACATAATAGATTAAAAAGACCATTTATAGCCAATGCAGGCAATTCACCATAGGTAATATATGGTTTTAAAGCTTTTTAACAGTTATAGCGCCACCTTTGGTCCGATGTCCATAAAATTTGGCATGCTTGTTAATGATGTTATGTCACATATGCTCACCAATTTTTGTGAAGTTCTGAGTTTTCATTTAGGATTTATAGGCTTTTTAATGTATTTTGCCACGCCCATTTTATAAATGACCCTATTACAGCCATCCAAATGCAAAAGTTCAACTTTTTTTTGATAATTATTGATCTAGAGAGTCCAGAGAATTGTCCTAGACTGGTCTGGTTCCGATCGGGCAAAAAACCTAGGACTAGTTCGCAAAAGTAGGTTTTTAACATATTTGCGAATAATTAATGAACGGTTTGATTGACAGCAATGGTTCTTGAGGCAAAGTTGTTCAGCATGAGCAGATCTATCAAATGATATGCATATTGTGTGGATGTGTGCAACACCACGTGATTACAAAGCCATAAAACTCATAAAACAATTGGACTTCGTTAACCTTGTTTAATAGGTGCTCAAACCTCATTTGCCAATGGCGGCCATGTTTTTCGAGATATGCCAATATCCTTTTAGACATACATGGCCTCTTGGCCCAAGACACTGCATACCAAATTTCAAGTCATTCGGAAAAACGGTCAGGTGTTTATACGTTTTTTTTTGTTTATAGCGCCACCATGTGGCCAATCGATGCAATTTTTTTACTGTGACCTCAGATTGACCTCCTACACATGTGTACCAAGTTTGGTGAAGTTTACTCAATTAATTCTTGAGTTATAGCCATTTTAGTAAAATTGGCTCCTCCCACAACGTTCATTTTGCACCCCCTAGCGACCATGAATCAAAATTTCGACTTTTTTTTGATAATTATTGATTGTCAGACTCCAGAGAACAATTCTGCACTGGTTTGGTTCCGATCGGACAAAAAACCTAGGACTAGTTCGCAAAAGTAGGTTTTTGACAAAATTCAAAATGGCGGAAAATCTATCATGACGGAAATGAAATCGGAGATATACGTTTTGTTCGTCAGGCGTCCAGCTTTCCAATGATATAAGACACTTGAGTCTACGACTTACGGTCTATGAGTTATGAGCTGTTTCGCGCTTTTGGTTGCTATAGCGCCACCTATGGGCCAATCGGGGTCATAATTTGATAACCTCTCCTCGATTTTTGTACTACCATCTGGCAAAGTGTCAATGCTCTAGCCCTTACGGTTTGGGCTGCACGATGCGTTTTACGGCAGAAGAATAATAATAATAATAATAATAATTAAAGCTGCAAGCAGCATTTATCGGGGTTCAAGCATTTAAGGCCTTTAAGCACATAAGCATTTAAGACATTAAGTTTTATTTAGCAAGCTTTTAACCACTGAAATAATAGATGGAAAAATCCATTTACAGCCAATAAAGGCAATTTACCATAGGAAATATGTGGTTTTCAAACCTTTTTGCCAGTTATAGCGCCACCTATGGTCCAATCTCCATGAAACTCTGCATGCTTCTTCACCATGTTATGACACATATGCCCACCAATTTTCGTGAAGTTCTGAGTTTTCATTTATGATTTATAGGCATTTTAGTGTATTTTGCCACGCCCCTTTTATAAATTACCCTATTACAGCCACCCAAATGCAAAAGTTCAACTTTTTTTCGATAATTATTGATCTAGAGAGTCCAGAGAATTGTCCTAGACAGGTCTGGTTCCGATCGGGCGAAAAACCAGGGACTAGTTCGCAAAAGTAGGTTTTTAACATATTCATGAATATTTAATGAACGGTTTGATTGACAGCAATGGTTCTTGAGGCAAAGTTGTTCAACATGAGCAGATCTATCAGATGATATGCATTTTGTGATGATAAGTGTAACACCACGTGATTACAGAGCCAAAAAACTCGTTAGCGCCAACTAGTGGCCGATTTCTTTCAAAATTCTTACAGACCTCTAGGACCATGAGTCGAACATGCCCATCGAGTTTCGTTCCGATCGGACTTCGTTAACGGTGCTCAAATTTCATTGGCCAATGGCGGCCATGTTTTTTGAGATACGCCAATATCCTTTTAGACATACATGGCCCGTTGGGCCAAGACACTGCATACCAAATTTCAAGTCATTCGGAAAAACGGTCAGGTGTCTATACGTTTTTTTTGTTTTATAGCGCCACCATGAGGCCAATCGAAGCAATTTTTTTACTGTGACCTCAAATTGACCGTCTACATATGTGTACCAAGTTTGGTGAAAATATCTAATTTCGTTCACGAGTTATAACAATTTTAGTAAAACTGACTCCGCCTCCTTCGAACATTTTGGCACCCCATAGCGACCATGAATCGAAATTTAAACTTTTTTTCGATAATTATTGATAGTCAGACTCCAGAGAACATTTCTGCACTGGTTTGGTTCCGATCGGACAAAAAACCACAGACTAGTTTGCAAAAGTAGGTTTTTGACAAAATTCAAAATGGCGGAAAAATTTGCATACCGGAAATGAAATCGGAGATATACGTTTTTTCCGCCTTGAGCCAAGGATTACAGTGATATAAGACACTTGAGTCTACGACAAACCGTCTAGGAGTTATTAGCGATTTTATACTTTTGCTTACTATAGCGCCACCTATTGGCCAATCGGGGTCATAATTTGATAACCTCTCCTCGATTTTTGTACTACCTTCTGGCAAAGTCTCAAGTCTCCAGCACTTACGGTTTGGGCTGTACGATGCGTTTTACGGCAGAATAATAATAATAAAAATCCTTACAATTACAATAGGGTTTCAGCACTTCGTGCTTGAACCCCTAATTAAAGCTGCAAGCAGCATTTATCGGGGTTCAAGCTGTTAAGGTGTTTAAGGTTTTTAAGCACAAAAGCATCAAAAGTTATAAAGTTTTATTTAGCAAGCATGTAACCACTGACATAATAGATTAAGAAGACCATTTACAGCCAATGCAGGCAATTCACCATAGGTAATATATGGTTTTAAAGCTTTTTAACAGTTATAGCGCCACCTTTGGTCCGATGTCCATAAAATTTGGCATGCTTGTTAATGATGTTATGTCACATATACTCACCAATTTTTGTGAAGTTCTGAGTTTTCATTTAGGATTTATAGGCTTTTTAATGTATTTTGCCACGCCCATTTTATAAATGACCCTATTACAGCCATCCAAATGCAAAAGTTCAACTTTTTTTTGATAATTATTGATCTCGAGAGTCCAGAGAATTGTCCTAGACTGGTCTGGTTCCGATCGGGCGAAAAACCTAGGACTAGTTCGCAAAAGTAGGTTTTTAACATATTTGCGAATAATTAATGAACGGTTTGATTGACAGCAATGGTTCTTGAGGCAAAGTTGTTCAGCATGAGCAGATCTATCAAATGATATGCATATTGTGTGGATGTGTGCAACACCACGTGATTACAAAGCCATAAAACTCATAAAACAATTGGACTTCGTTAACCTTGTTTAATAGGTGCTCAAACCTCATTGGCCAATGGCGGCCATGTTTTTCGAGATATGCCAATATCCTTTTAGACATACATGGCCTCTTGGCCCAAGACACTGCATACCAAATTTCAAGTCATTCGGAAAAACGGTCAGGTGTTTATACGTTTTTTTTTGTTTATAGCGCCACCATGTGGCCAATCGATGCAATTTTTTTACTGTGACCTCAGATTGACCTCCTACACATGTGTACCAAGTTTGGTGAAGTTTAATCAATTAATTCTTGAGTTATAGCCATTTTAGTAAAATAGGCTCCTCCCACAACGTTCATTTTGCACCCCCTAGCGACCATGAATCAAAATTTCGACTTTTTTTTGATAATTATTGATTGTCAGACTCCAGAGAACAATTCTGCACTGGTTTGGTTCCGATCGGACAAAAAACCTAGGACTAGTTTGCAAAAGTAGGTTTTTGACAAAATTCAAAATGGCGGAAAATCTATCATGACGGAAATAAAATCGGAGATATACGTTTTGTTCGCCAGGCGTCCAGCTTTCCAATGATATAAGACACTTGAGTCTACGACTTACGGTCTATGAGTTATGAGCTGTTTCGCGCTTTTGGTTGCTATAGCGCCACCTATGGGCCAATCGGGGTCATAATTTGATAACCTCTCCTCGATTTTTGTACTACCATCTGGCAAAGTGTCAATGCTCTAGCCCTTACGGTTTTGGCTGCACGATGCGTTTTACGGCAGAAGAATAATAATAATAATAATAATAATAATTAAAGCTGCAAGCAGCATTTAGCGGGGTTCAAGCATTTAGGGTCTTTAAGCACATAAGGCAGTTTAGTGAGTTGTCTGAGTTTTTGTTTAGGATTTACAGGCTTTTGAGTGTTTTTTGCCATACCCATTTTCTAAATGATCCTGTTATGGCTACCCAATGGGTAAAGTTAAAGTTTTTTATATAATTAATAATCTAGAGCTTCCAGAGAATTGTACTGCACTGGTATATTTCCGATCGGGCGAAAAACCTAGGACTAGTTCGCAAAAGTAGGTTTTTAACATAATCGCAAGTATTTAATGAACAAATTGATTGACAGCAGTAGTTCTTGAGGCAAAGTTGTTCTGTATGAGGAGATCTATCAAATGATATGCATCACGTGATTACATAGCCGTAAAACCTGTTAGCGTCAACTAGTGGCTGATTTTTCAAAATTCTTACAGACCTCTAGGGCCACGAGTCGAACATGCCCACCGAGTTTCGTTCTGATCGGCCTCCGTTAAGAGCAAACTAACAGCTTTGAATTAAAATGGTGAGGTATCCTGTTGTAAACATCAACCATGCCTGTTGACAGTTCTCTTTTGTGGGAAGGGAATGAAAAGTTCTCAAATCCGCAGCACAGCCTCAGACATAACATTTATATCCATGATCTGCCATTTTCACTATTGTCCTTGCTTGCTTCTTCACAATACCTGCAGATCTTCTGATGATTCGGCTGTGCAGGTCCACATTAACACTGCCTGGCCTAGAACATGGACTGGAAAATGCAAATTTGGGGGGTATAAATATTAATGATCCTGACTCCAACGTCACAGTCGGTGTTATGGTGGGATTCACTCATTTTTCAGCGGTCTTTTGCAAACAGGAGATTTACACATGAAGGAGGAAACAATGGTGTTTGAGGCTCACGGTATGTCAGTTCCATGTCCAGAACTCTTATCATTCAACTATGCCAAGATAAATACAGTTTTCAATTGTATGGCACCTTTAAAATAGATGATTAGTAATATAATGCTTACTTGGAGTCTGAAATGGCTTTAACAAAAGAAGAAAAATATTCTTAGATCTCTGTTCATTCTAATCATGTACAAATAAAGTAGCACAGTAATATTACATTTATTTGAATGCATTAGTGAGTGTGTGATTGTGCTGTGTGTGCAGCGTGTCAATACTAAAAGTGAAGGTGTAGTTGATATCTTTGGTGATAATATCTGTAGTAATCATAAAAAAACAATTAAGAAATAAGGAATTAAAATTACAAATAATATTCTATTAAGATATGAGTTACAATAACATGATTTGCAATAGTAATAATATCAATAATATATGCACAATACACACAGATTAGACTATCAGGTCTGTGTTTTACAAAAACATTAGTATTGCAGCCAGTGTGAGTCTGTGGGATTTATAAACAGACAAAATATGATTTGAAATGTTATTTTAATGATTTTATTAAGTTTAAACAATATTTCAAATGGAAAAAAAATGAAAAATAATATTTTAGTGAGCAGAATGAACCAATGAGTGTTCTTCTTCTGGTGGTTAAAATGTAAATGAAAACAATAATACTTAAACAATAATACTTAATACACTAACCATGCTTGAACACACACATGCACACACATTTTTTTGTAGATGTAGATATTTAAAATAAAAGATAGGTAACAAAATGATAATTGCAAATCTCCTCTGTATAACACCATTTTCAGATTTCAAATTAATCACTGAGAGGCAGAATTGTTCAAACTGAGAGCTCAGTAAAAATGAAGTGATAAACTTTGACAAAACATGACTGTGTTATAATAGGTGATTTTCATGCAAGTAATTTTATATAGTCCAAAAACTAATGCAAAAGCACAGATGAAAATATTTTATTAAGTAGAATGTCCTGCAGAGGGCAGTAGAAGACCACTAATTGACTCACTTTCATTTGAAAGACTTTTTTATCCACCAGTAAAACAAAGCAGTTTCTCCATGTTCTTTCCATTAAGCATGCTTACACACACAGACACACACACAAACACAAACACATCCATCCACACACACACACACACACACACACACACACACACACACACAAAGACAAATATGTTTTCAATGTTTTTATGATGTGATATTGTGAAAATATCTTCATCTCCTCATCTTGAACAACTTTGCCTCAAGAATCACTAATGTCAATCAAACCGTTCATAATCATAATAAAAAAATAAAATATATACAAATATCATAATAAAACAAAAAACATCGTAATAAAAAAGATTGCTTCTTAAAGCATTTGTTTATTTCCCAATACTGAAAGCGAATTAAAAGATCATGCGTAATCCTGCTGCTCCCTCTAGTGGACAACAGTGGTATTATAGCTTTTTTTACAGTTGAAGTGTTTGAATGAATGAATGGGAATTCGTTTTTTTACTTATATCTCAGGAACCAAAAGGCGAAAAATTCTGAAACTCAGAGCATAGATAGTGCTTGAGGAGCCCTGTTGAATGAGACCATCAAGGTGTTTTTGGGCGATTGGGGCTGGGAGTTATGACTGTTATAAGGCATATCTGTTCGGGCTATTATCTCTGGAATGCCAGGGGGAAAAAAACACCACATTTGAATCGAAGCTAGCCAAGGACGCGCCCTTTCCAACGAGCTCTCACACAAGGTTCGGGGTGGTTTCCCAGATAGCAATTACATTTGGCCCGGATCCGTTTTAAGCCCCTTGCCTCCGTTTCTATCTTAGAGACGTTTTCTGATTGTGAACCAGATCCGTGCCAGATAGAGGTTTCAGCTTAAACATTCTAACTGCCATCAGTTCAGTATTTATATCATAAAACAGATCTGGCCCAGATCACTTTTCCCATAGGTAACCGAAAGACATTAGCTGTGTCTGACACTGATTTGGTCCAGATCTGCAATATGAATCTGAGCCGATACTGTTTTCACATAGGTTACACTGGTGTGGCCCGAATCTGTGATACATATCTGAGCCGACTGCATTTAAAAAAGGGCTAAAAACTGCTCTGGCCCATATCTGCAAAACGGATTTGAGCCAACACTGTTTTGACAGAGACTACCTGATGTGGACCACATCCGAAATACTTTTCTCAAACTGTGTGAAGAACTCCGTGGAATAAACATTTTCAAAACAACATGGTTACCTGTCTGCATATTTTTTTTTTCTATCTAGAGCATGAGATAAATGCATTGTCATTGAGCTGAGCAATATTATCAGTGTTTAAAAACTATACAGCAACATTTTGTGATGCTATAAGGTCCGTTACAGCACACACTGTAAAAAAAGTGTAATTTTACAGGTAATTGTCTGTATTTTTTTTTTTTACAGATTTTTACCGTTTTGTCATTATTACAGCAAATATCTGTCAAATAAAAGGTATTTGCTGTAATTTAAAGGTCCACTGTTAATTGTACTGTATTTTGGTTTTACATCAATTTTACGTTTTTTAAAAGGAACTAATTTTACAGAAATTATTAGGTATTTACAGATTTTTTTCTGTGAAATTAGAAAACAAAGTAAAGAAGGTATAACTGCGGAAATCTGCATTCAGTATGTTTTCCTTGCAGATTATTAAGCATGTGGGGGTTAAAGTGAGTTTTTTTTAAGGTTAAATAATAGTATTTGTACATACAGTACCCTACATAGGCTACAGTAGGCCTGTATTGAATTATTTTTTATTTCACATTTTATTTTATACTCATTTTGATCATTATTTCATTGTCTTTTCATGTATATTTTATGAATATTTTTCCAAATCTCCGTTGCTGCACATTCAGGGCTTTGTGTGTGTGAGTGCGCGCGCACTCAAGTGACGCAGATTCAAATTCGCCGCCATTACTTTTCCGCTGTTTACTCCCGCCCACAACGGTTAACGTTAGCTGATCAGTCGAGTTTGGGCAAGCGGGAGATTTGAATTCAGTCTACTCTCGTGAAGTGGATTGTGAGATCAACAGTGGTTCAAAGCAATCGTATTCGTCAAGAGGCGAGCAGCCGTGAGCAGGAGCTATTGTCAGTCAGTCCGTTTGGATTCTTTGGAAATAACGCCCTTTTCAGTGAGCCTTGTTCGTCACAGCGGACATCATGCCAACCGATCACCGGCTGAGGTAAGAGTCTCATACTAAGTTACATGTGAACGATATTTTATATTACATTTGTGTTACGTTTACAGTTTTCAAGCTAACGGTATAGCTTTCTTAAATGATTTTCTGTCATAACTGGCGAGAGCTGGAGGGCAAAACACTGAAAATGTAGCATCATGCGTCTTTACATTTTCCATCTGTTAAGAAAGATCAGTTGAACCCACATCTCAAAAGACCTAAAACAAGCTTTCGTAGACTTGTTATACATATCAAAGTCCGTTTAATTGTGTATAAAATCTTTGTTAATAGGCGATAGTATCTGTCAGTAAATCAATCTCTTAAATGGCGGGACATTTTGAAACACTGCCTGGAAGCTGAAAACTCTTCTCTTAAAAAATATCCTCGGTTTTAATTATAGTAAGCACGTTTTTGGCGGATATTTATTACCATTTTTAATAACCACAGTTATACTACAAATAGGCCTAACATGTTTTTTTCTTTGTGGTTAAACCATAGTTAATTTTCGTAAGGGTTAACATGGCTATCTCAAGACTGGTAAGAAAACGAATTCAGTAAATACTGTACTTGATGATGATGATACAGGAAAGCACATGAGACTAGAATATGAACACAACATGATAAATAGCATATTCTGGCTGCATCTGCTTGCCAACACGTAGAATGCATATATGTGCATATATTAGACTTATAAAATAAAAGTTGATAGAATGTTTGTGTTCTGATGAAGAAAGTAACGTATCTACATTTTGGATGGCCTGGGGTCATCATAGTAGCCTTTTTCATAGGATCCTTTTGATCATTGGTTATGAAAATTGCATTGATCCAGATGAACAGACAGTTACACCCCTAACGTTAGGTGTCTTGTCTCAGCTCAGCTCAAAACTTCACTGTTAGCCTTTCCTGCTCAGCTTCCAGATCATAGTCAGGTTTTGCATTGTCTCAGTGGAACATATTCTTACATGTGTAAATGTAATACTGAGTTGTTAATTATTTTTATTTTTTTTATGATTTCAGGTCAAGTGGAAAGCAGAATGATCATGCAAACAAGGTATGGGAAGAAGTAATTTAAAATATTGTAATGGCCGAGTCTTCTGATTCCATATGATTGCACTAAAAGTGGCAGAAAATTTAATTTGTTTTATACTATATTTTCCCATATGAATATTCATTTGATCCTTGTGAGGCCACTGTAGCTGCACAAGGTTTGGTTTTGCTACAGTAAAACCACGATTGTGTTAGATTCCACCCATCTATTTATTTTTTTATTTATTTTTGTAGCGTAACTAGGCTTTGTCATTTAGAAACATGACTTTTCCTATCACTTAATGACACATATCTCTACTTTTCATTCCAGCCAGAGGAACTGACGGTTGCTACTTGCATCTCAGCCTACCTGATGGAAAATTCTTGCTGGATGAATGACCTTCACCTTCAACTCAACCTTGCCAAGACAGAACTGCTTATGGTTTCAGCCAAACCATCCTTGCTGTGTGATCCTGCTGATTTGCCTTATACAACATCAGAAAGATCCGGCCCTTCCTATCGGAGCCACACAACTCCTTGTCTAAGCTCTTGTTCTATCCAGACTGGACTATTGTAATGCTCTCCTGGCAGGCCTTCCAGCATCAGTCAAACCTCTGCAACTGATCCAGATGCTGCAGCAAGACCTAAACTCACTGCTTCAGATCTATGTGTCTCCAGAAGCTTGTGTTCTGCAAGTGAACGTCGCCTTGTGGTGCCATCATCCCAAAGAGACACAAAACCACTTTCACTGACCTTTACCTGGACTGGTCCCTGCTGGTGGGATGACCGGCGCAACTCAACACATTTTCAAGAAACTGCTAAAGATCCATCTTTTCATAAACACTTGACCCAATAATACTAAATCTTTGTTTTAATAAAAAAAATATATACAAAAAAATTGTGTACTGTGCTACACTAACTGGGACTTGTCACTGCACTTGTTGCTTCTATTGTTCTCTTAATTTTAAGTCACTTTGGATAAAATGTAATTGTAAATGTTTAAAATAAGTTATATTAGAGTATAAAGGCATACAGCAATTGTCTTTTAATGTGGATATTTTTACATGTTCTAAATGATATATTAAGCTTGTATTTCCTATCATTCACATATCTTGATGTTCAGTGTTTGTTTAATGAGTAAGTAAATGTGCAGGTATTCCGTACTTGTACGTTTAGTTAATTTAACAGAAATTGACTGTACATTTGCTATTATTAAGTACTTAATTAGAGATTGGTCAAAGTTGTGAAACAGGATCTGCAAAAATTAAAACTGTAAATATACAATTTTTCTATTTGAATTTATGTACTTATTGCATTTTTATACATAACTTCATAGTTATTTTACACAGAAAAACTATATATTAAAAGATAATTACTGTAGATAGAGCATTATTATAAAATAACTTTATGTATGCCTAAGTAGCATAGGTTACTATGATACCCTAACTGACAAAAATGCCGAAAATAAGGCAAAAGGACAATCCAGTGGTGATTTAAGTGGAATCGTAACACATCCGGCACAGCTCCGGTAGGCGGAATCGTTTCACGCACCCGTTACGCATCTGTAACGGGATGATCAGGCGGTGCTGGATCGGCGCTGGCACATATCCGCAACAACCCCTAAAAACAGACCAGAAACGGCTTCGGCCCGATGTGCGTTTGGACTCAGGAACGAGTCCGTGAGGCGGATGCGGGCCAGACCCGGCTCTATCGTTTTGCGGTTGCGGCCCTGTTCCGTTACAGCGTCCAGTGGCTATCTGGGTTGGGTCGGGAGTTGCGGTCGTTCAAAGTCGGGGGTCCGCGGGCTTGCGATGAGCGGGGGGGCGCGCTCCCGAGGCCCGCGACGACACGTTTCGATCAAGAGCCCCGAGAGGTCCTCACCATCAAAATTTGAGCGCGCAACGACTTTCCGTTTTCGAGTTATGAATGAATTTGTATTTGGGGGCGTGGCTTAAATGCCGTTATACTTTCGTTTCATTTCATTCATTTACTTTCGTCCATTTCCATATCTCAGTGTAACACAATTGTCAATAGTAATACTCAATAGATGAGTTTTGACAAAATGTGATTGTAAATGTTAAAATAATGATTTTATAAAGTCTAAATATGAATTTTATAACAATATTAGGGAGTAGTATGATGAAATGACAGCAGGGGGCAGTAAAATACCACTTATTGGCTTAATATGTCATTATATTCATATAAAATCACCTTTTGAAGAAGTTAAACTTTTTTTCTGATAATTATTGATCTAGAGAGTTCAGAGAATTGTGCTGCACTGGTTTTGAACATTATGATATGAACATTATATGATAGAAGACACCATTTACAGCAAATACAGGCAATTTACCATAGGAAATATATGGTTTTAAAGCGTTTTAACAGTTATAGCGCCAACTATGGTCCGCTCTCCATAAAATTTTCCATGCTTCTTAAGCAGGTTATGACACATATGCTCATCAATTTTCGTGAAGTTCTGAGTTTTCGTTTAGGATTTATAGGCTTTTGAGTGCATTTTACCACGCCCATTTTCTAAATGACCCTGTTAGCCATGCGAAAAATGCAAAAGTTCAACTTTTTTTTGATAATTATTGACCTAGAGAGTCCATAGAATTGTCCTAGACTGGTTTGGTTCCGATCGGGCGAAAAACCTAGGACTAGTTCGCAAAAGTAGGTTTTTAACATAATTACAAATATTTAATGAACGGTTTGATTGACAGCAATGATTCTTGAGGCAAAGTTGTTCAACAAGAGGAGATCTATCAAATGGTATGCATTTTGTGACAATAAGTGTAACACCACGTGATTACAGAGCCATAAAACTCGTTAGCGCCAACTAGTGGCCGATTTCTTTTAAAATTCTTACAGACCTCTAGGGCCATGAGTAGAACATGCCCACCGAGTTTCGTTCCGATCGGCCTCCGTTAACCTTGTCTAATAGGTGCTCAAACTTCATTGGCCGATGGCGGCCATGTTTTTTTAGATACGCCAATGTCCTCATAGACATACATGACACCTTGGACCAAGACACTGCATACCAATTTTCAAGTCAATCGGACTAACGGTCAGGTGGTTAAAGCCTGTTTTATGTTTTTTTGATATTATAGCGCCACCATGTGGCCAATCGCCGCGATTTTTTTACTGTTACCTCATATTGAGCTCATACATATGTGTACCGAGTTTGGTGAAGATACCTCATTTACTTCTGGAGTTATAGCCATTTTAGTAAAATAGGCCCCTCCCACAACGTACGTTTTGGCGCCCCTTAGCGTCCGTGAATCGAAATTTCGACTTTTTTTCGATAATTATTGATCTTCAGTTTCTAGAGAACATTTCTGCACTGGTTTGGTTCCGATCGGGCGAAAAACCAGGGACTAGTTCGCAAAAGTAGGTTTTTGACAAAATTCAAAATGGCGGAAAATCTATCATGGCGGAAATGAAATCGGAGATATACGTTTTGTTCGTCAGGCGTCCATCTTTCCAATGATATAAGACACTTGAGTCTACGACATACGGTCTAGGAGTTCTGAGCAGTTTCGCGCTTTTGGTTGCTATAGCGCCACCTATGGGCCAATCGGGGTCATAATTTGATAACCTCTCCTCGATTTTTGTACTACCATCTGGCAAAGTTTCAAGGTTCCAGCTCTTACGGTTTGGGCTGCACGATGCGTTTTACGGCAGAAGAAAAATAATAATAAAAATCAGCACAATTACAATAGGGTTTCAGCACTTCGTGCTTGAACCCCTAATTAAAGCTGCAAGCAGCATTTATCGGGGTTCAAGCAGTTAAGGCCTTTAAGGCCTTTAAGCACACAAGCATCAAAAGACATTAAGTTTTATTTAGCATTTAACAACTGCATTTAACAACTGCCATCCTAGATGAAAAAGTACATTTACAGCCAATACAGGCAGTTTACTATAGGAAATATATGGTTTTAAAGCGTTTTTACAGTTATAGCACCTTTTTGTCTGAGTCTTCTTATAGTCTTGCCTGATCTCCACCACTTATATTAGTAGTACTCAAAGTGTGCCCATATATATGTGTCAGATTTGTTGTAAATATGTAATTTTGATAAGGAGTTTAGACAATTATATTCAGTGGCGTAACGAGCCAACACCGGGCCCTTAAGTAGGATTATCAAGGCGGGCCCCTTGATGACGCAATTGATGACATTGATGACGCAATGTCCGCGAGTAGGCTACCATGAATAGGGCAGGATATGATCATACACAGCATATAAGAGATGAGATGACTAACAAAATCAGGAGTAACCTACGCTCACCAAAAACAAAACAAAAAAACAACAAAAAAAACACTGGTGACAGCGCACCATAACACATTGTTAGGCCTAGGTCTAAATACATAAAAAAGATGCTCTCTTACATTATAGCGGGATTTTCCGAGCTTTCCTTTGTGCAACATAATCCGCCATTTTGTCCAACAAAGCAGTCAGGAGAGTTAGTAGATTAACATTGGAGGATTTAAATTTGAAAAACAAAGTGTACTGACGTCTTAGCACTTTAAAACAACATTCCTTTTATGTTCATTCATGTTTATTTTAATGCTATAAATTAACTAGAAGGAAGAGATGATCAGTTCACAAGCAGCTTTAACTGAGCCTCGAGTCTACAGCGATCTGTCAGACACATTAAAGAGTCACAAAACGGTATTTATTGTTTAAATGTCTCTAAAAAATTACTACATTTGAAAGGTGAGACTTTGTTTCATATCAAAAGTACTTGTCTGTCAGCGCGCAGTCTTTTCTCTGATCCGCAATGTATTTTTCACTGTGTGAGAACTTGGTGTGGTGTGAGAGTGGCGTCGCTTGTCAGACATAGCAACAGTAACTAAAGTGGGCGGGTCTTTGCGAACGGTCATTGACAGTATGGACGGGGATTTGCCAGTCCCAATTCAAAACAAATTTCATCACAATCCATCATTGTTCGTTTCAAACATGTGAGAGCATCAAAATGATTCATGGGTGAAATTGATTGGATTTAATTATTTATTTTTTTGTCAGTTCCTATCATAATTTTAACATTTTGGCGTTATTGTTTAGCTATTTACCTATGTTTTCAAATTTCCTTTGTTTTTTTGTTGTTGTCTCGATCGGACTAACGGCTTTGAAGATAACCACAATTTTTTAAAGCTCTAAATGACACTTACAAAAACCATAAGGCGAAACCTGGCATGTTTGGTATTGTTGGACTCGGCAAGGATTCAGGAGTCTTAGGAGGTCACTCCTGTGAAAAAAACACGGGCTTGAAACTTCTAAGGCTCGTTCAAGGCATTGTGCCAATGACGTATACTGAGTTTTTTGAGATACACCAATGTTCTCATAGACTATTGGCGCTTTTCCACTGCATGGTACGGCTCGGTTCGGAACGGTTCGGCTCGCTTCGCTTTTCCACTGCGTGGTACGACTCGGCTCGGTACGGCACGGTTCGGTTCGCTTTAGCTCGGTTGCTTTTCCACTGCAGTTAGTACCACTTCAAAGTGGGTGTGACTGATCGTTATAGTTGCCGTCTCTACTGCCATGACATCATCATATTAAATGCGAATTTTTCATTCCGGGTTTCCCCATCCGCTCCTCGGCAACCAACAAGAGGAACGTCTGCACCTCGTCCACTGACCACGATTCAGCCATTTATTTTTTTAAGTTTATACTCTTTTTTTGAATCAAATACTTTTAAAACAGGCGCTACAGCGTTGGCTGTTGTCTACTGGCTATTTAAATCTAGCGGGTTTAGTGTCTCGTGTTGTAAATACAATGACGCTGGTAGTGATGATTCTGTCTGACCAATCAGTGATCTGCAGTGTTTTCACGTCACATTTTAGTATCGGTACGGTACGCTTGGAACCTCAACAGAGGTGGTACCATTTAAAGCGAGCCGAAGCGAGCCGTACCGTACCGTACCATGCAGTGGAAATGCGTCATAAGTGAGCCGTACTGAACCGAGCCGTACCGTACCATGCAGTGGAAAAGCGCCAAAGCGTGCCGTACCGAACCGAACCGTACCGTACCATGCAGTGGAAAAGCGCCATATCATGGCACCCTGGACAAAGACACTGCGTGCCAATTTTCAGTGGACTAACGGTTGGGTGCGCTATATCTATTTTCATGATTTTTTCACTGTTATAGCGCCACCAAGTGGCCAATTCTCACGATTTTTTTCATGTCAACTCAGATTGAGCTTATGAACATGTGTCCCAAGTTTAGCGAAAATATCTCTTTCCGCTCACAAGTTATAACCATTTTATAACGCCACCAAGTGGCCAATTGCCGTGATTTTTTTCACGTGACCTCAGAATGAGCTCATGAACATGTGTCCCAAGTTTTGCGAAAATATCTCTTTCCGTTCACAAGTTATAACCGTTTTATAGCGTCACCTAGTGGCCAATTTTTGTGATTTTTTTCAAGTGATCTCAGATTGAGCTCAGGAAGATGTGTCCCAAGTTTAGCAAAAAAATCTCTTTCTGTTCACAATTTATAACCGTTTTAGTAAAAGTGGCCCTGGTGCCATCAAAGATTTTGGTTCCCCTCATCGACCGTTAATTGAAATTTTGAATTTTTTGGATGATTATTGATTGTCAGACTCCAGAGAATATTCTTGCAGTGGTTTGATTCCAATTGGTCGAAAAACCAAGGAGAAGTTCGCAAAAATTGGTTTTTCAAAAAAATGCAATTTACTCGAAATTGGCGCCTGAAGGGCGAGCAAATCGGAGATAGCCATTTTGTCCGCCTTGAGCCAAGGATTCCAACGGTATAAGACACTTGATCCTGGGACAAATGGTCTAAGAGTTATGAGCAATTTTGAACTTTTGGTTGCTGTAGCGCCACCTATGGGCCAATCGGGGTCATACTCTGATAGGTTGTCCCCAAATTGAGGCCTACCATCTGGCCAGGTTTCACGTCTCTAGGCCTTACGGTTTGTCCTGCACGATGCGTTTTACAAATCCTTACAATTACAATAGGGTTTCAGCATTTCATGCTTGAACCCCTAATAAGAATGAAGGCTTTTTGCCAGTTATAGCGCCACCTATGGTCCGATCTCCATGAATCTCTGCATGCTTCCTCACCATGTTCTGACACATATGCTCATCAATTTTTGTGAAGTTCTGAGTTTTCCTTTGGGATTTATAGGCTTTTGAGTGTATTTTGCCACGCCCCTTTTCTAAATGACCCTGTTACAGCCACCCAAATGCCAAAGTTCAACTTTTTTTCGATAATTATTGATCTAGAGAGTCCAGAGAATTGCCCTAGACTGGTTTGGTTCCGATCGGGCGAAAAACCAGGGACTAGTTCGCAAAAGTAGGTTTTGGACAAAATTCGACATAGCAGAAAATTTTCCCTGCCTACATCCAAATCGGAGATAGCCATTTTGTCCGCCTTGAGCCAAGGATTCCAACGGTATAAGACACTTGATCCTGGGACAAATGGTCTAAGAGTTATGAGCAATTTTGAACTTTTGGTTGCTGTAGCGCCACCTATGGGCCAATCGGGGTCATACTCTGATAGGTTGTCCCCAAATTGAGGCCTACCATCTGGCCAGGTTTCACGTCTCTAGGCCTTACGGTTTGTCCTGCACGATGCGTTTTACAAATCCTTACAATTACAATAGGGTTTCAGCATTTCATGCTTGAACCCCTA
>NW_028118215.1:0-39566 GCF_965113295.1 Leuciscus leuciscus | reverse complement strand
CCGAGAGGGATTTGAGAGAGTTGTCATTCTAAATTCACCTGATGAGGAGCCTTGGGAAAGCTCGAAACGCGTCGTGAAAGTATGCCTGAATGACTCGAAACCGTAAAAATGAGTACAGCTGCCATCATTTGGGGGTTCGTGATGTAGCAGAAGCCTTGGAAAATTTTCTCTTCGACCCATACAGGTCTGGAGTTGGTTAAAATGGCCGCCATCATTGGTCTGAGTGATGTTGCAGAGCCACATAAATTTTTCCTCCGTCCACTGTGACGTTGAGCGTCTCCAAAAAGGGTCCATGTCCATACAGACGTGGGATTTATGCCCCTCACCACTCTTAGCTAACACCTACCATTCGTTTTTTTTGTTCAAATTAAGCCCTTGTTGGCATAAACCACGGCAATGTAGCCCTTTTGGATCTAGCCCACGGCGTTTTAGCCCTCTTTTAATGTTTTATAATTGTATGCGTCTCTCTCGGGGTTTCTTGGGGCATTTCGGTGCTTGTGTGGGGAGCGGCCAGTTGAAGCGAAGGCCAGTGCACAGCCTGAAGTGTCTTCGGACAGTTTATGGATTTTCTCTTCACCTAACCAAGCCCGTGCCTCGTAACTCTGGACCTCGTGCATGTTATCTGGATGTTCCTTGAGATGTCTGGGGGGGTATGTGTATAATTATTAAATATTAAAATGATAAATAAATTTATTGATAGTCAAAAAACGATTTATGAAGCACCATTTAGTGCTGAAAGGTATTTTAGTTCAAGTGGGAGGGGCGCCCGCCCTCTGAAGTCCACTATAAAATCAAGTGTGACCACGCCCTCGAGCACGAGGAAGCCGAGAGGGATTTGAGAGAGTTGTCATTCTAAATTCACCTGATGAGGAGCCTTGGGAAAGCTCGAAACGCGTCGTGAAAGTATGCCTGAATGACTCGAAACCGTAAAAATGAGTACAGCTGCCATCATTTGGGGGTTCGTGATGTAGCAGAAGCCTTGGAAAATTTTCTCTTCGACCCATACAGGTCTGGAGTTGGTTAAAATGGCCGCCATCATTGGTCTGAGTGATGTTGCAGAGCCACATAAATTTTTCCTCCGTCCACTGTGACGTTGAGCGTCTCCAAAAAGGGTCCATGTCCATACAGACGTGGGATTTATGCCCCTCACCACTCTTAGCTAACACCTACCATTCGTTTTTTTGTTCAAATTAAGCCCTTGTTGGCATAAACCACGGCAATGTAGCCCTTTTGGATCTAGCCCACGGCGTTTTAGCCCTCTTTTAATGTTTTATAATTGTATGCGTCTCTCTCGGGGTTTCTTGGGGCATTTCGGTGCTTGTGTGGGGAGCGGCCAGTTGAAGCGAAGGCCAGTGCACAGCCTGAAGTGTCTTCGGACAGTTTATGGATTTTCTCTTCACCTAACCAAGCCCGTGCCTCGTAACTCTGGACCTCGTGCATGTTATCTGGATGTTCCTTGAGATGTCTGGGGGGGTATGTGTATAATTATTAAATATTAAAATGATAAATAAATTTATTGATAGTCAAAAAACGATTTATGAAGCACCATTTAGTGCTGAAAGGTATTTTAGTTCAAGTGGGAGGGGCGCCCGCCCTCTGAAGTCCACTATAAAATCAAGTGTGACCACGCCCTCGAGCACGAGGAAGCCGAGAGGGATTTGAGAGAGTTGTCATTCTAAATTCACCTGATGAGGAGCCTTGGGAAAGCTCGAAACGCGTCGTGAAAGTATGCCTGAATGACTCGAAACCGTAAAAATGAGTACAGCTGCCATCATTTGGGGGTTCGTGATGTAGCAGAAGCCTTGGAAAATTTTCTCTTCGACCCATACAGGTCTGGAGTTGGTTAAAATGGCCGCCATCATTGGTCTGAGTGATGTTGCAGAGCCACATAAATTTTTCCTCCGTCCACTGTGACGTTGAGCGTCTCCAAAAAGGGTCCATGTCCATACAGACGTGGGATTTATGCCCCTCACCACTCTTAGCTAACACCTACCATTCGTTTTTTTGTTCAAATTAAGCCCTTGTTGGCATAAACCACGGCAATGTAGCCCTTTTGGATCTAGCCCACGGCGTTTTAGCCCTCTTTTAATGTTTTATAATTGTATGCGTCTCTCTCGGGGTTTCTTGGGGCATTTCGGTGCTTGTGTGGGGAGCGGCCAGTTGAAGCGAAGGCCAGTGCACAGCCTGAAGTGTCTTCGGACAGTTTATGGATTTTCTCTTCACCTAACCAAGCCCGTGCCTCGTAACTCTGGACCTCGTGCATGTTATCTGGATGTTCCTTGAGATGTCTGGGGGGGTATGTGTATAATTATTAAATATTAAAATGATAAATAAATTTATTGATAGTCAAAAAACGATTTATGAAGCACCATTTAGTGCTGAAAGGTATTTTAGTTCAAGTGGGAGGGGCGCCCGCCCTCTGAAGTCCACTATAAAATCAAGTGTGACCACGCCCTCGAGCACGAGGAAGCCGAGAGGGATTTGAGAGAGTTGTCATTCTAAATTCACCTGATGAGGAGCCTTGGGAAAGCTCGAAACGCGTCGTGAAAGTATGCCTGAATGACTCGAAACCGTAAAAATGAGTACAGCTGCCATCATTTGGGGGTTCGTGATGTAGCAGAAGCCTTGGAAAATTTTCTCTTCGACCCATACAGGTCTGGAGTTGGTTAAAATGGCCGCCATCATTGGTCTGAGTGATGTTGCAGAGCCACATAAATTTTTCCTCCGTCCACTGTGACGTTGAGCGTCTCCAAAAAGGGTCCATGTCCATACAGACGTGGGATTTATGCCCCTCACCACTCTTAGCTAACACCTACCATTCGTTTTTTGTTCAAATTAAGCCCTTGTTGGCATAAACCACGGCAATGTAGCCCTTTTGGATCTAGCCCACGGCGTTTTAGCCCTCTTTTAATGTTTTATAATTGTATGCGTCTCTCTCGGGGTTTCTTGGGGCATTTCGGTGCTTGTGTGGGGAGCGGCCAGTTGAAGCGAAGGCCAGTGCACAGCCTGAAGTGTCTTCGGACAGTTTATGGATTTTCTCTTCACCTAACCAAGCCCGTGCCTCGTAACTCTGGACCTCGTGCATGTTATCTGGATGTTCCTTGAGATGTCTGGGGGGGTATGTGTATAATTATTAAATATTAAAATGATAAATAAATTTATTGATAGTCAAAAAACGATTTATGAAGCACCATTTAGTGCTGAAAGGTATTTTAGTCAAGTGGGAGGGGCGCCCGCCCTCTGAAGTCCACTATAAAATCAAGTGTGACCACGCCCTCGAGCACGAGGAAGCCGAGAGGGATTTGAGAGAGTTGTCATTCTAAATTCACCTGATGAGGAGCCTTGGGAAAGCTCGAAACGCGTCGTGAAAGTATGCCTGAATGACTCGAAACCGTAAAAATGAGTACAGCTGCCATCATTTGGGGGTTCGTGATGTAGCAGAAGCCTTGGAAAATTTTCTCTTCGACCCATACAGGTCTGGAGTTGGTTAAAATGGCCGCCATCATTGGTCTGAGTGATGTTGCAGAGCCACATAAATTTTTCCTCCGTCCACTGTGACGTTGAGCGTCTCCAAAAAGGGTCCATGTCCATACAGACGTGGGATTTATGCCCCTCACCACTCTTAGCTAACACCTACCATTCGTTTTTTTGTTCAAATTAAGCCCTTGTTGGCATAAACCACGGCAATGTAGCCCTTTTGGATCTAGCCCACGGCGTTTTAGCCCTCTTTTAATGTTTTATAATTGTATGCGTCTCTCTCGGGGTTTCTTGGGGCATTTCGGTGCTTGTGTGGGGAGCGGCCAGTTGAAGCGAAGGCCAGTGCACAGCCTGAAGTGTCTTCGGACAGTTTATGGATTTTCTCTTCACCTAACCAAGCCCGTGCCTCGTAACTCTGGACCTCGTGCATGTTATCTGGATGTTCCTTGAGATGTCTGGGGGGGTATGTGTATAATTATTAAATATTAAAATGATAAATAAATTTATTGATAGTCAAAAAACGATTTATGAAGCACCATTTAGTGCTGAAAGGTATTTTAGTTCAAGTGGGAGGGGCGCCCGCCCTCTGAAGTCCACTATAAAATCAAGTGTGACCACGCCCTCGAGCACGAGGAAGCCGAGAGGGATTTGAGAGAGTTGTCATTCTAAATTCACCTGATGAGGAGCCTTGGGAAAGCTCGAAACGCGTCGTGAAAGTATGCCTGAATGACTCGAAACCGTAAAAATGAGTACAGCTGCCATCATTTGGGGGTTCGTGATGTAGCAGAAGCCTTGGAAAATTTTCTCTTCGACCCATACAGGTCTGGAGTTGGTTAAAATGGCCGCCATCATTGGTCTGAGTGATGTTGCAGAGCCACATAAATTTTTCCTCCGTCCACTGTGACGTTGAGCGTCTCCAAAAAGGGTCCATGTCCATACAGACGTGGGATTTATGCCCCTCACCACTCTTAGCTAACACCTACCATTCGTTTTTTTGTTCAAATTAAGCCCTTGTTGGCATAAACCACGGCAATGTAGCCCTTTTGGATCTAGCCCACGGCGTTTTAGCCCTCTTTTAATGTTTTATAATTGTATGCGTCTCTCTCGGGGTTTCTTGGGGCATTTCGGTGCTTGTGTGGGGAGCGGCCAGTTGAAGCGAAGGCCAGTGCACAGCCTGAAGTGTCTTCGGACAGTTTATGGATTTTCTCTTCACCTAACCAAGCCCGTGCCTCGTAACTCTGGACCTCGTGCATGTTATCTGGATGTTCCTTGAGATGTCTGGGGGGGTATGTGTATAATTATTAAATATTAAAATGATAAATAAATTTATTGATAGTCAAAAAACGATTTATGAAGCACCATTTAGTGCTGAAAGGTATTTTAGTTCAAAGTGGGAGGGGCGCCCGCCCTCTGAAGTCCACTATAAAATCAAGTGTGACCACGCCCTCGAGCACGAGGAAGCCGAGAGGGATTTGAGAGAGTTGTCATTCTAAATTCACCTGATGAGGAGCCTTGGGAAAGCTCGAAACGCGTCGTGAAAGTATGCCTGAATGACTCGAAACCGTAAAAATGAGTACAGCTGCCATCATTTGGGGGTTCGTGATGTAGCAGAAGCCTTGGAAAATTTTCTCTTCGACCCATACAGGTCTGGAGTTGGTTAAAATGGCCGCCATCATTGGTCTGAGTGATGTTGCAGAGCCACATAAATTTTTCCTCCGTCCACTGTGACGTTGAGCGTCTCCAAAAAGGGTCCATGTCCATACAGACGTGGGATTTATGCCCCTCACCACTCTTAGCTAACACCTACCATTCGTTTTTTTGTTCAAATTAAGCCCTTGTTGGCATAAACCACGGCAATGTAGCCCTTTTGGATCTAGCCCACGGCGTTTTAGCCCTCTTTTAATGTTTTATAATTGTATGCGTCTCTCTCGGGGTTTCTTGGGGCATTTCGGTGCTTGTGTGGGGAGCGGCCAGTTGAAGCGAAGGCCAGTGCACAGCCTGAAGTGTCTTCGGACAGTTTATGGATTTTCTCTTCACCTAACCAAGCCCGTGCCTCGTAACTCTGGACCTCGTGCATGTTATCTGGATGTTCCTTGAGATGTCTGGGGGGGTATGTGTATAATTATTAAATATTAAAATGATAAATAAATTTATTGATAGTCAAAAAACGATTTATGAAGCACCATTTAGTGCTGAAAGGTATTTTAGTCAAAGTGGGAGGGGCGCCCGCCCTCTGAAGTCCACTATAAAATCAAGTGTGACCACGCCCTCGAGCACGAGGAAGCCGAGAGGGATTTGAGAGAGTTGTCATTCTAAATTCACCTGATGAGGAGCCTTGGGAAAGCTCGAAACGCGTCGTGAAAGTATGCCTGAATGACTCGAAACCGTAAAAATGAGTACAGCTGCCATCATTTGGGGGTTCGTGATGTAGCAGAAGCCTTGGAAAATTTTCTCTTCGACCCATACAGGTCTGGAGTTGGTTAAAATGGCCGCCATCATTGGTCTGAGTGATGTTGCAGAGCCACATAAATTTTTCCTCCGTCCACTGTGACGTTGAGCGTCTCCAAAAAGGGTCCATGTCCATACAGACGTGGGATTTATGCCCCTCACCACTCTTAGCTAACACCTACCATTCGTTTTTTTGTTCAAATTAAGCCCTTGTTGGCATAAACCACGGCAATGTAGCCCTTTTGGATCTAGCCCACGGCGTTTTAGCCCTCTTTTAATGTTTTATAATTGTATGCGTCTCTCTCGGGGTTTCTTGGGGCATTTCGGTGCTTGTGTGGGGAGCGGCCAGTTGAAGCGAAGGCCAGTGCACAGCCTGAAGTGTCTTCGGACAGTTTATGGATTTTCTCTTCACCTAACCAAGCCCGTGCCTCGTAACTCTGGACCTCGTGCATGTTATCTGGATGTTCCTTGAGATGTCTGGGGGGGTATGTGTATAATTATTAAATATTAAAATGATAAATAAATTTATTGATAGTCAAAAAACGATTTATGAAGCACCATTTAGTGCTGAAAGGTATTTTAGTTCAAAGTGGGAGGGGCGCCCGCCCTCTGAAGTCCACTATAAAATCAAGTGTGACCACGCCCTCGAGCACGAGGAAGCCGAGAGGGATTTGAGAGAGTTGTCATTCTAAATTCACCTGATGAGGAGCCTTGGGAAAGCTCGAAACGCGTCGTGAAAGTATGCCTGAATGACTCGAAACCGTAAAAATGAGTACAGCTGCCATCATTTGGGGGTTCGTGATGTAGCAGAAGCCTTGGAAAATTTTCTCTTCGACCCATACAGGTCTGGAGTTGGTTAAAATGGCCGCCATCATTGGTCTGAGTGATGTTGCAGAGCCACATAAATTTTTCCTCCGTCCACTGTGACGTTGAGCGTCTCCAAAAAGGGTCCATGTCCATACAGACGTGGGATTTATGCCCCTCACCACTCTTAGCTAACACCTACCATTCGTTTTTTTGTTCAAATTAAGCCCTTGTTGGCATAAACCACGGCAATGTAGCCCTTTTGGATCTAGCCCACGGCGTTTTAGCCCTCTTTTAATGTTTTATAATTGTATGCGTCTCTCTCGGGGTTTCTTGGGGCATTTCGGTGCTTGTGTGGGGAGCGGCCAGTTGAAGCGAAGGCCAGTGCACAGCCTGAAGTGTCTTCGGACAGTTTATGGATTTTCTCTTCACCTAACCAAGCCCGTGCCTCGTAACTCTGGACCTCGTGCATGTTATCTGGATGTTCCTTGAGATGTCTGGGGGGGTATGTGTATAATTATTAAATATTAAAATGATAAATAAATTTATTGATAGTCAAAAAACGATTTATGAAGCACCATTTAGTGCTGAAAGGTATTTTAGTTCAAGTGGGAGGGGCGCCCGCCCTCTGAAGTCCACTATAAAATCAAGTGTGACCACGCCCTCGAGCACGAGGAAGCCGAGAGGGATTTGAGAGAGTTGTCATTCTAAATTCACCTGATGAGGAGCCTTGGGAAAGCTCGAAACGCGTCGTGAAAGTATGCCTGAATGACTCGAAACCGTAAAAATGAGTACAGCTGCCATCATTTGGGGGTTCGTGATGTAGCAGAAGCCTTGGAAAATTTTCTCTTCGACCCATACAGGTCTGGAGTTGGTTAAAATGGCCGCCATCATTGGTCTGAGTGATGTTGCAGAGCCACATAAATTTTTCCTCCGTCCACTGTGACGTTGAGCGTCTCCAAAAAGGGTCCATGTCCATACAGACGTGGGATTTATGCCCCTCACCACTCTTAGCTAACACCTACCATTCGTTTTTTTGTTCAAATTAAGCCCTTGTTGGCATAAACCACGGCAATGTAGCCCTTTTGGATCTAGCCCACGGCGTTTTAGCCCTCTTTTAATGTTTTATAATTGTATGCGTCTCTCTCGGGGTTTCTTGGGGCATTTCGGTGCTTGTGTGGGGAGCGGCCAGTTGAAGCGAAGGCCAGTGCACAGCCTGAAGTGTCTTCGGACAGTTTATGGATTTTCTCTTCACCTAACCAAGCCCGTGCCTCGTAACTCTGGACCTCGTGCATGTTATCTGGATGTTCCTTGAGATGTCTGGGGGGGTATGTGTATAATTATTAAATATTAAAATGATAAATAAATTTATTGATAGTCAAAAAACGATTTATGAAGCACCATTTAGTGCTGAAAGGTATTTTAGTCAAAGTGGGAGGGGCGCCCGCCCTCTGAAGTCCACTATAAAATCAAGTGTGACCACGCCCTCGAGCACGAGGAAGCCGAGAGGGATTTGAGAGAGTTGTCATTCTAAATTCACCTGATGAGGAGCCTTGGGAAAGCTCGAAACGCGTCGTGAAAGTATGCCTGAATGACTCGAAACCGTAAAAATGAGTACAGCTGCCATCATTTGGGGGTTCGTGATGTAGCAGAAGCCTTGGAAAATTTTCTCTTCGACCCATACAGGTCTGGAGTTGGTTAAAATGGCCGCCATCATTGGTCTGAGTGATGTTGCAGAGCCACATAAATTTTTCCTCCGTCCACTGTGACGTTGAGCGTCTCCAAAAAGGGTCCATGTCCATACAGACGTGGGATTTATGCCCCTCACCACTCTTAGCTAACACCTACCATTCGTTTTTTGTTCAAATTAAGCCCTTGTTGGCATAAACCACGGCAATGTAGCCCTTTTGGATCTAGCCCACGGCGTTTTAGCCCTCTTTTAATGTTTTATAATTGTATGCGTCTCTCTCGGGGTTTCTTGGGGCATTTCGGTGCTTGTGTGGGGAGCGGCCAGTTGAAGCGAAGGCCAGTGCACAGCCTGAAGTGTCTTCGGACAGTTTATGGATTTTCTCTTCACCTAACCAAGCCCGTGCCTCGTAACTCTGGACCTCGTGCATGTTATCTGGATGTTCCTTGAGATGTCTGGGGGGGTATGTGTATAATTATTAAATATTAAAATGATAAATAAATTTATTGATAGTCAAAAAACGATTTATGAAGCACCATTTAGTGCTGAAAGGTATTTTAGTTCAAAGTGGGAGGGCGCGCCCGCCCTCTGAAGTCCACTATAAAATCAAGTGTGACCACGCCCTCGAGCACGAGGAAGCCGAGAGGGATTTGAGAGAGTTGTCATTCTAAATTCACCTGATGAGGAGCCTTGGGAAAGCTCGAAACGCGTCGTGAAAGTATGCCTGAATGACTCGAAACCGTAAAAATGAGTACAGCTGCCATCATTTGGGGGTTCGTGATGTAGCAGAAGCCTTGGAAAATTTTCTCTTCGACCCATACAGGTCTGGAGTTGGTTAAAATGGCCGCCATCATTGGTCTGAGTGATGTTGCAGAGCCACATAAATTTTTCCTCCGTCCACTGTGACGTTGAGCGTCTCCAAAAAGGGTCCATGTCCATACAGACGTGGGATTTATGCCCCTCACCACTCTTAGCTAACACCTACCATTCGTTTTTTTGTTCAAATTAAGCCCTTGTTGGCATAAACCACGGCAATGTAGCCCTTTTGGATCTAGCCCACGGCGTTTTAGCCCTCTTTTAATGTTTTATAATTGTATGCGTCTCTCTCGGGGTTTCTTGGGGCATTTCGGTGCTTGTGTGGGGAGCGGCCAGTTGAAGCGAAGGCCAGTGCACAGCCTGAAGTGTCTTCGGACAGTTTATGGATTTTCTCTTCACCTAACCAAGCCCGTGCCTCGTAACTCTGGACCTCGTGCATGTTATCTGGATGTTCCTTGAGATGTCTGGGGGGGTATGTGTATAATTATTAAATATTAAAATGATAAATAAATTTATTGATAGTCAAAAAACGATTTATGAAGCACCATTTAGTGCTGAAAGGTATTTTAGTTCAAAGTGGGAGGGGCGCCCGCCCTCTGAAGTCCACTATAAAATCAAGTGTGACCACGCCCTCGAGCACGAGGAAGCCGAGAGGGATTTGAGAGAGTTGTCATTCTAAATTCACCTGATGAGGAGCCTTGGGAAAGCTCGAAACGCGTCGTGAAAGTATGCCTGAATGACTCGAAACCGTAAAAATGAGTACAGCTGCCATCATTTGGGGGTTCGTGATGTAGCAGAAGCCTTGGAAAATTTTCTCTTCGACCCATACAGGTCTGGAGTTGGTTAAAATGGCCGCCATCATTGGTCTGAGTGATGTTGCAGAGCCACATAAATTTTTCCTCCGTCCACTGTGACGTTGAGCGTCTCCAAAAAGGGTCCATGTCCATACAGACGTGGGATTTATGCCCCTCACCACTCTTAGCTAACACCTACCATTCGTTTTTTTGTTCAAATTAAGCCCTTGTTGGCATAAACCACGGCAATGTAGCCCTTTTGGATCTAGCCCACGGCGTTTTAGCCCTCTTTTAATGTTTTATAATTGTATGCGTCTCTCTCGGGGTTTCTTGGGGCATTTCGGTGCTTGTGTGGGGAGCGGCCAGTTGAAGCGAAGGCCAGTGCACAGCCTGAAGTGTCTTCGGACAGTTTATGGATTTTCTCTTCACCTAACCAAGCCCGTGCCTCGTAACTCTGGACCTCGTGCATGTTATCTGGATGTTCCTTGAGATGTCTGGGGGGGTATGTGTATAATTATTAAATATTAAAATGATAAATAAATTTATTGATAGTCAAAAAACGATTTATGAAGCACCATTTAGTGCTGAAAGGTATTTTAGTCAAAGTGGGAGGGGCGCCCGCCCTCTGAAGTCCACTATAAAATCAAGTGTGACCACGCCCTCGAGCACGAGGAAGCCGAGAGGGATTTGAGAGAGTTGTCATTCTAAATTCACCTGATGAGGAGCCTTGGGAAAGCTCGAAACGCGTCGTGAAAGTATGCCTGAATGACTCGAAACCGTAAAAATGAGTACAGCTGCCATCATTTGGGGGTTCGTGATGTAGCAGAAGCCTTGGAAAATTTTCTCTTCGACCCATACAGGTCTGGAGTTGGTTAAAATGGCCGCCATCATTGGTCTGAGTGATGTTGCAGAGCCACATAAATTTTTCCTCCGTCCACTGTGACGTTGAGCGTCTCCAAAAAGGGTCCATGTCCATACAGACGTGGGATTTATGCCCCTCACCACTCTTAGCTAACACCTACCATTCGTTTTTTTGTTCAAATTAAGCCCTTGTTGGCATAAACCACGGCAATGTAGCCCTTTTGGATCTAGCCCACGGCGTTTTAGCCCTCTTTTAATGTTTTATAATTGTATGCGTCTCTCTCGGGGTTTCTTGGGGCATTTCGGTGCTTGTGTGGGGAGCGGCCAGTTGAAGCGAAGGCCAGTGCACAGCCTGAAGTGTCTTCGGACAGTTTATGGATTTTCTCTTCACCTAACCAAGCCCGTGCCTCGTAACTCTGGACCTCGTGCATGTTATCTGGATGTTCCTTGAGATGTCTGGGGGGGTATGTGTATAATTATTAAATATTAAAATGATAAATAAATTTATTGATAGTCAAAAAACGATTTATGAAGCACCATTTAGTGCTGAAAGGTATTTTAGTTCAAGTGGGAGGGGCGCCCGCCCTCTGAAGTCCACTATAAAATCAAGTGTGACCACGCCCTCGAGCACGAGGAAGCCGAGAGGGATTTGAGAGAGTTGTCATTCTAAATTCACCTGATGAGGAGCCTTGGGAAAGCTCGAAACGCGTCGTGAAAGTATGCCTGAATGACTCGAAACCGTAAAAATGAGTACAGCTGCCATCATTTGGGGGTTCGTGATGTAGCAGAAGCCTTGGAAAATTTTCTCTTCGACCCATACAGGTCTGGAGTTGGTTAAAATGGCCGCCATCATTGGTCTGAGTGATGTTGCAGAGCCACATAAATTTTTCCTCCGTCCACTGTGACGTTGAGCGTCTCCAAAAAGGGTCCATGTCCATACAGACGTGGGATTTATGCCCCTCACCACTCTTAGCTAACACCTACCATTCGTTTTTTTGTTCAAATTAAGCCCTTGTTGGCATAAACCACGGCAATGTAGCCCTTTTGGATCTAGCCCACGGCGTTTTAGCCCTCTTTTAATGTTTTATAATTGTATGCGTCTCTCTCGGGGTTTCTTGGGGCATTTCGGTGCTTGTGTGGGGAGCGGCCAGTTGAAGCGAAGGCCAGTGCACAGCCTGAAGTGTCTTCGGACAGTTTATGGATTTTCTCTTCACCTAACCAAGCCCGTGCCTCGTAACTCTGGACCTCGTGCATGTTATCTGGATGTTCCTTGAGATGTCTGGGGGGGTATGTGTATAATTATTAAATATTAAAATGATAAATAAATTTATTGATAGTCAAAAAACGATTTATGAAGCACCATTTAGTGCTGAAAGGTATTTTAGTTCAAGTGGGAGGGGCGCCCGCCCTCTGAAGTCCACTATAAAATCAAGTGTGACCACGCCCTCGAGCACGAGGAAGCCGAGAGGGATTTGAGAGAGTTGTCATTCTAAATTCACCTGATGAGGAGCCTTGGGAAAGCTCGAAACGCGTCGTGAAAGTATGCCTGAATGACTCGAAACCGTAAAAATGAGTACAGCTGCCATCATTTGGGGGTTCGTGATGTAGCAGAAGCCTTGGAAAATTTTCTCTTCGACCCATACAGGTCTGGAGTTGGTTAAAATGGCCGCCATCATTGGTCTGAGTGATGTTGCAGAGCCACATAAATTTTTCCTCCGTCCACTGTGACGTTGAGCGTCTCCAAAAAGGGTCCATGTCCATACAGACGTGGGATTTATGCCCCTCACCACTCTTAGCTAACACCTACCATTCGTTTTTTTGTTCAAATTAAGCCCTTGTTGGCATAAACCACGGCAATGTAGCCCTTTTGGATCTAGCCCACGGCGTTTTAGCCCTCTTTTAATGTTTTATAATTGTATGCGTCTCTCTCGGGGTTTCTTGGGGCATTTCGGTGCTTGTGTGGGGAGCGGCCAGTTGAAGCGAAGGCCAGTGCACAGCCTGAAGTGTCTTCGGACAGTTTATGGATTTTCTCTTCACCTAACCAAGCCCGTGCCTCGTAACTCTGGACCTCGTGCATGTTATCTGGATGTTCCTTGAGATGTCTGGGGGGGTATGTGTATAATTATTAAATATTAAAATGATAAATAAATTTATTGATAGTCAAAAAACGATTTATGAAGCACCATTTAGTGCTGAAAGGTATTTTAGTTCAAAGTGGGAGGGGCGCCCGCCCTCTGAAGTCCACTATAAAATCAAGTGTGACCACGCCCTCGAGCACGAGGAAGCCGAGAGGGATTTGAGAGAGTTGTCATTCTAAATTCACCTGATGAGGAGCCTTGGGAAAGCTCGAAACGCGTCGTGAAAGTATGCCTGAATGACTCGAAACCGTAAAAATGAGTACAGCTGCCATCATTTGGGGGTTCGTGATGTAGCAGAAGCCTTGGAAAATTTTCTCTTCGACCCATACAGGTCTGGAGTTGGTTAAAATGGCCGCCATCATTGGTCTGAGTGATGTTGCAGAGCCACATAAATTTTTCCTCCGTCCACTGTGACGTTGAGCGTCTCCAAAAAGGGTCCATGTCCATACAGACGTGGGATTTATGCCCCTCACCACTCTTAGCTAACACCTACCATTCGTTTTTTGTTCAAATTAAGCCCTTGTTGGCATAAACCACGGCAATGTAGCCCTTTTGGATCTAGCCCACGGCGTTTTAGCCCTCTTTTAATGTTTTATAATTGTATGCGTCTCTCTCGGGGTTTCTTGGGGCATTTCGGTGCTTGTGTGGGGAGCGGCCAGTTGAAGCGAAGGCCAGTGCACAGCCTGAAGTGTCTTCGGACAGTTTATGGATTTTCTCTTCACCTAACCAAGCCCGTGCCTCGTAACTCTGGACCTCGTGCATGTTATCTGGATGTTCCTTGAGATGTCTGGGGGGGTATGTGTATAATTATTAAATATTAAAATGATAAATAAATTTATTGATAGTCAAAAAACGATTTATGAAGCACCATTTAGTGCTGAAAGGTATTTTAGTTCAAAGTGGGAGGGGCGCCCGCCCTCTGAAGTCCACTATAAAATCAAGTGTGACCACGCCCTCGAGCACGAGGAAGCCGAGAGGGATTTGAGAGAGTTGTCATTCTAAATTCACCTGATGAGGAGCCTTGGGAAAGCTCGAAACGCGTCGTGAAAGTATGCCTGAATGACTCGAAACCGTAAAAATGAGTACAGCTGCCATCATTTGGGGGTTCGTGATGTAGCAGAAGCCTTGGAAAATTTTCTCTTCGACCCATACAGGTCTGGAGTTGGTTAAAATGGCCGCCATCATTGGTCTGAGTGATGTTGCAGAGCCACATAAATTTTTCCTCCGTCCACTGTGACGTTGAGCGTCTCCAAAAAGGGTCCATGTCCATACAGACGTGGGATTTATGCCCCTCACCACTCTTAGCTAACACCTACCATTCGTTTTTTTGTTCAAATTAAGCCCTTGTTGGCATAAACCACGGCAATGTAGCCCTTTTGGATCTAGCCCACGGCGTTTTAGCCCTCTTTTAATGTTTTATAATTGTATGCGTCTCTCTCGGGGTTTCTTGGGGCATTTCGGTGCTTGTGTGGGGAGCGGCCAGTTGAAGCGAAGGCCAGTGCACAGCCTGAAGTGTCTTCGGACAGTTTATGGATTTTCTCTTCACCTAACCAAGCCCGTGCCTCGTAACTCTGGACCTCGTGCATGTTATCTGGATGTTCCTTGAGATGTCTGGGGGGGTATGTGTATAATTATTAAATATTAAAATGATAAATAAATTTATTGATAGTCAAAAAACGATTTATGAAGCACCATTTAGTGCTGAAAGGTATTTTAGTCAAAGTGGGAGGGGCGCCCGCCCTCTGAAGTCCACTATAAAATCAAGTGTGACCACGCCCTCGAGCACGAGGAAGCCGAGAGGGATTTGAGAGAGTTGTCATTCTAAATTCACCTGATGAGGAGCCTTGGGAAAGCTCGAAACGCGTCGTGAAAGTATGCCTGAATGACTCGAAACCGTAAAAATGAGTACAGCTGCCATCATTTGGGGGTTCGTGATGTAGCAGAAGCCTTGGAAAATTTTCTCTTCGACCCATACAGGTCTGGAGTTGGTTAAAATGGCCGCCATCATTGGTCTGAGTGATGTTGCAGAGCCACATAAATTTTTCCTCCGTCCACTGTGACGTTGAGCGTCTCCAAAAAGGGTCCATGTCCATACAGACGTGGGATTTATGCCCCTCACCACTCTTAGCTAACACCTACCATTCGTTTTTTGTTCAAATTAAGCCCTTGTTGGCATAAACCACGGCAATGTAGCCCTTTTGGATCTAGCCCACGGCGTTTTAGCCCTCTTTTAATGTTTTATAATTGTATGCGTCTCTCTCGGGGTTTCTTGGGGCATTTCGGTGCTTGTGTGGGGAGCGGCCAGTTGAAGCGAAGGCCAGTGCACAGCCTGAAGTGTCTTCGGACAGTTTATGGATTTTCTCTTCACCTAACCAAGCCCGTGCCTCGTAACTCTGGACCTCGTGCATGTTATCTGGATGTTCCTTGAGATGTCTGGGGGGGTATGTGTATAATTATTAAATATTAAAATGATAAATAAATTTATTGATAGTCAAAAAACGATTTATGAAGCACCATTTAGTGCTGAAAGGTATTTTAGTCAAAGTGGGAGGGGCGCCCGCCCTCTGAAGTCCACTATAAAATCAAGTGTGACCACGCCCTCGAGCACGAGGAAGCCGAGAGGGATTTGAGAGAGTTGTCATTCTAAATTCACCTGATGAGGAGCCTTGGGAAAGCTCGAAACGCGTCGTGAAAGTATGCCTGAATGACTCGAAACCGTAAAAATGAGTACAGCTGCCATCATTTGGGGGTTCGTGATGTAGCAGAAGCCTTGGAAAATTTTCTCTTCGACCCATACAGGTCTGGAGTTGGTTAAAATGGCCGCCATCATTGGTCTGAGTGATGTTGCAGAGCCACATAAATTTTTCCTCCGTCCACTGTGACGTTGAGCGTCTCCAAAAAGGGTCCATGTCCATACAGACGTGGGATTTATGCCCCTCACCACTCTTAGCTAACACCTACCATTCGTTTTTTGTTCAAATTAAGCCCTTGTTGGCATAAACCACGGCAATGTAGCCCTTTTGGATCTAGCCCACGGCGTTTTAGCCCTCTTTTAATGTTTTATAATTGTATGCGTCTCTCTCGGGGTTTCTTGGGGCATTTCGGTGCTTGTGTGGGGAGCGGCCAGTTGAAGCGAAGGCCAGTGCACAGCCTGAAGTGTCTTCGGACAGTTTATGGATTTTCTCTTCACCTAACCAAGCCCGTGCCTCGTAACTCTGGACCTCGTGCATGTTATCTGGATGTTCCTTGAGATGTCTGGGGGGGTATGTGTATAATTATTAAATATTAAAATGATAAATAAATTTATTGATAGTCAAAAAACGATTTATGAAGCACCATTTAGTGCTGAAAGGTATTTTAGTCAAAGTGGGAGGGGCGCCCGCCCTCTGAAGTCCACTATAAAATCAAGTGTGACCACGCCCTCGAGCACGAGGAAGCCGAGAGGGATTTGAGAGAGTTGTCATTCTAAATTCACCTGATGAGGAGCCTTGGGAAAGCTCGAAACGCGTCGTGAAAGTATGCCTGAATGACTCGAAACCGTAAAAATGAGTACAGCTGCCATCATTTGGGGGTTCGTGATGTAGCAGAAGCCTTGGAAAATTTTCTCTTCGACCCATACAGGTCTGGAGTTGGTTAAAATGGCCGCCATCATTGGTCTGAGTGATGTTGCAGAGCCACATAAATTTTTCCTCCGTCCACTGTGACGTTGAGCGTCTCCAAAAAGGGTCCATGTCCATACAGACGTGGGATTTATGCCCCTCACCACTCTTAGCTAACACCTACCATTCGTTTTTTGTTCAAATTAAGCCCTTGTTGGCATAAACCACGGCAATGTAGCCCTTTTGGATCTAGCCCACGGCGTTTTAGCCCTCTTTTAATGTTTTATAATTGTATGCGTCTCTCTCGGGGTTTCTTGGGGCATTTCGGTGCTTGTGTGGGGAGCGGCCAGTTGAAGCGAAGGCCAGTGCACAGCCTGAAGTGTCTTCGGACAGTTTATGGATTTTCTCTTCACCTAACCAAGCCCGTGCCTCGTAACTCTGGACCTCGTGCATGTTATCTGGATGTTCCTTGAGATGTCTGGGGGGGTATGTGTATAATTATTAAATATTAAAATGATAAATAAATTTATTGATAGTCAAAAAACGATTTATGAAGCACCATTTAGTGCTGAAAGGTATTTTAGTCAAAGTGGGAGGGGCGCCCGCCCTCTGAAGTCCACTATAAAATCAAGTGTGACCACGCCCTCGAGCACGAGGAAGCCGAGAGGGATTTGAGAGAGTTGTCATTCTAAATTCACCTGATGAGGAGCCTTGGGAAAGCTCGAAACGCGTCGTGAAAGTATGCCTGAATGACTCGAAACCGTAAAAATGAGTACAGCTGCCATCATTTGGGGGTTCGTGATGTAGCAGAAGCCTTGGAAAATTTTCTCTTCGACCCATACAGGTCTGGAGTTGGTTAAAATGGCCGCCATCATTGGTCTGAGTGATGTTGCAGAGCCACATAAATTTTTCCTCCGTCCACTGTGACGTTGAGCGTCTCCAAAAAGGGTCCATGTCCATACAGACGTGGGATTTATGCCCCTCACCACTCTTAGCTAACACCTACCATTCGTTTTTTGTTCAAATTAAGCCCTTGTTGGCATAAACCACGGCAATGTAGCCCTTTTGGATCTAGCCCACGGCGTTTTAGCCCTCTTTTAATGTTTTATAATTGTATGCGTCTCTCTCGGGGTTTCTTGGGGCATTTCGGTGCTTGTGTGGGGAGCGGCCAGTTGAAGCGAAGGCCAGTGCACAGCCTGAAGTGTCTTCGGACAGTTTATGGATTTTCTCTTCACCTAACCAAGCCCGTGCCTCGTAACTCTGGACCTCGTGCATGTTATCTGGATGTTCCTTGAGATGTCTGGGGGGGTATGTGTATAATTATTAAATATTAAAATGATAAATAAATTTATTGATAGTCAAAAAACGATTTATGAAGCACCATTTAGTGCTGAAAGGTATTTTAGTCAAAGTGGGAGGGGCGCCCGCCCTCTGAAGTCCACTATAAAATCAAGTGTGACCACGCCCTCGAGCACGAGGAAGCCGAGAGGGATTTGAGAGAGTTGTCATTCTAAATTCACCTGATGAGGAGCCTTGGGAAAGCTCGAAACGCGTCGTGAAAGTATGCCTGAATGACTCGAAACCGTAAAAATGAGTACAGCTGCCATCATTTGGGGGTTCGTGATGTAGCAGAAGCCTTGGAAAATTTTCTCTTCGACCCATACAGGTCTGGAGTTGGTTAAAATGGCCGCCATCATTGGTCTGAGTGATGTTGCAGAGCCACATAAATTTTTCCTCCGTCCACTGTGACGTTGAGCGTCTCCAAAAAGGGTCCATGTCCATACAGACGTGGGATTTATGCCCCTCACCACTCTTAGCTAACACCTACCATTCGTTTTTTGTTCAAATTAAGCCCTTGTTGGCATAAACCACGGCAATGTAGCCCTTTTGGATCTAGCCCACGGCGTTTTAGCCCTCTTTTAATGTTTTATAATTGTATGCGTCTCTCTCGGGGTTTCTTGGGGCATTTCGGTGCTTGTGTGGGGAGCGGCCAGTTGAAGCGAAGGCCAGTGCACAGCCTGAAGTGTCTTCGGACAGTTTATGGATTTTCTCTTCACCTAACCAAGCCCGTGCCTCGTAACTCTGGACCTCGTGCATGTTATCTGGATGTTCCTTGAGATGTCTGGGGGGGTATGTGTATAATTATTAAATATTAAAATGATAAATAAATTTATTGATAGTCTAAAAACGATTTATGAAGCACCATTTAGTGCTGAAAGGTATTTTAGTCAAAGTGGGAGGGGCGCCCGCCCTCTGAAGTCCACTATAAAATCAAGTGTGACCACGCCCTCGAGCACGAGGAAGCCGAGAGGGATTTGAGAGAGTTGTCATTCTAAATTCACCTGATGAGGAGCCTTGGGAAAGCTCGAAACGCGTCGTGAAAGTATGCCTGAATGACTCGAAACCGTAAAAATGAGTACAGCTGCCATCATTTGGGGGTTCGTGATGTAGCAGAAGCCTTGGAAAATTTTCTCTTCGACCCATACAGGTCTGGAGTTGGTTAAAATGGCCGCCATCATTGGTCTGAGTGATGTTGCAGAGCCACATAAATTTTTCCTCCGTCCACTGTGACGTTGAGCGTCTCCAAAAAGGGTCCATGTCCATACAGACGTGGGATTTATGCCCCTCACCACTCTTAGCTAACACCTACCATTCGTTTTTTGTTCAAATTAAGCCCTTGTTGGCATAAACCACGGCAATGTAGCCCTTTTGGATCTAGCCCACGGCGTTTTAGCCCTCTTTTAATGTTTTATAATTGTATGCGTCTCTCTCGGGGTTTCTTGGGGCATTTCGGTGCTTGTGTGGGGAGCGGCCAGTTGAAGCGAAGGCCAGTGCACAGCCTGAAGTGTCTTCGGACAGTTTATGGATTTTCTCTTCACCTAACCAAGCCCGTGCCTCGTAACTCTGGACCTCGTGCATGTTATCTGGATGTTCCTTGAGATGTCTGGGGGGGTATGTGTATAATTATTAAATATTAAAATGATAAATAAATTTATTGATAGTCAAAAAACGATTTATGAAGCACCATTTAGTGCTGAAAGGTATTTTAGTCAAAGTGGGAGGGGCGCCCGCCCTCTGAAGTCCACTATAAAATCAAGTGTGACCACGCCCTCGAGCACGAGGAAGCCGAGAGGGATTTGAGAGAGTTGTCATTCTAAATTCACCTGATGAGGAGCCTTGGGAAAGCTCGAAACGCGTCGTGAAAGTATGCCTGAATGACTCGAAACCGTAAAAATGAGTACAGCTGCCATCATTTGGGGGTTCGTGATGTAGCAGAAGCCTTGGAAAATTTTCTCTTCGACCCATACAGGTCTGGAGTTGGTTAAAATGGCCGCCATCATTGGTCTGAGTGATGTTGCAGAGCCACATAAATTTTTCCTCCGTCCACTGTGACGTTGAGCGTCTCCAAAAAGGGTCCATGTCCATACAGACGTGGGATTTATGCCCCTCACCACTCTTAGCTAACACCTACCATTCGTTTTTTGTTCAAATTAAGCCCTTGTTGGCATAAACCACGGCAATGTAGCCCTTTTGGATCTAGCCCACGGCGTTTTAGCCCTCTTTTAATGTTTTATAATTGTATGCGTCTCTCTCGGGGTTTCTTGGGGCATTTCGGTGCTTGTGTGGGGAGCGGCCAGTTGAAGCGAAGGCCAGTGCACAGCCTGAAGTGTCTTCGGACAGTTTATGGATTTTCTCTTCACCTAACCAAGCCCGTGCCTCGTAACTCTGGACCTCGTGCATGTTATCTGGATGTTCCTTGAGATGTCTGGGGGGGTATGTGTATAATTATTAAATATTAAAATGATAAATAAATTTATTGATAGTCAAAAAACGATTTATGAAGCACCATTTAGTGCTGAAAGGTATTTTAGTCAAAGTGGGAGGGGCGCCCGCCCTCTGAAGTCCACTATAAAATCAAGTGTGACCACGCCCTCGAGCACGAGGAAGCCGAGAGGGATTTGAGAGAGTTGTCATTCTAAATTCACCTGATGAGGAGCCTTGGGAAAGCTCGAAACGCGTCGTGAAAGTATGCCTGAATGACTCGAAACCGTAAAAATGAGTACAGCTGCCATCATTTGGGGGTTCGTGATGTAGCAGAAGCCTTGGAAAATTTTCTCTTCGACCCATACAGGTCTGGAGTTGGTTAAAATGGCCGCCATCATTGGTCTGAGTGATGTTGCAGAGCCACATAAATTTTTCCTCCGTCCACTGTGACGTTGAGCGTCTCCAAAAAGGGTCCATGTCCATACAGACGTGGGATTTATGCCCCTCACCACTCTTAGCTAACACCTACCATTCGTTTTTTTGTTCAAATTAAGCCCTTGTTGGCATAAACCACGGCAATGTAGCCCTTTTGGATCTAGCCCACGGCGTTTTAGCCCTCTTTTAATGTTTTATAATTGTATGCGTCTCTCTCGGGGTTTCTTGGGGCATTTCGGTGCTTGTGTGGGGAGCGGCCAGTTGAAGCGAAGGCCAGTGCACAGCCTGAAGTGTCTTCGGACAGTTTATGGATTTTCTCTTCACCTAACCAAGCCCGTGCCTCGTAACTCTGGACCTCGTGCATGTTATCTGGATGTTCCTTGAGATGTCTGGGGGGGTATGTGTATAATTATTAAATATTAAAATGATAAATAAATTTATTGATAGTCAAAAAACGATTTATGAAGCACCATTTAGTGCTGAAAGGTATTTTAGTCAAAGTGGGAGGGGCGCCCGCCCTCTGAAGTCCACTATAAAATCAAGTGTGACCACGCCCTCGAGCACGAGGAAGCCGAGAGGGATTTGAGAGAGTTGTCATTCTAAATTCACCTGATGAGGAGCCTTGGGAAAGCTCGAAACGCGTCGTGAAAGTATGCCTGAATGACTCGAAACCGTAAAAATGAGTACAGCTGCCATCATTTGGGGGTTCGTGATGTAGCAGAAGCCTTGGAAAATTTTCTCTTCGACCCATACAGGTCTGGAGTTGGTTAAAATGGCCGCCATCATTGGTCTGAGTGATGTTGCAGAGCCACATAAATTTTTCCTCCGTCCACTGTGACGTTGAGCGTCTCCAAAAAGGGTCCATGTCCATACAGACGTGGGATTTATGCCCCTCACCACTCTTAGCTAACACCTACCATTCGTTTTTTGTTCAAATTAAGCCCTTGTTGGCATAAACCACGGCAATGTAGCCCTTTTGGATCTAGCCCACGGCGTTTTAGCCCTCTTTTAATGTTTTATAATTGTATGCGTCTCTCTCGGGGTTTCTTGGGGCATTTCGGTGCTTGTGTGGGGAGCGGCCAGTTGAAGCGAAGGCCAGTGCACAGCCTGAAGTGTCTTCGGACAGTTTATGGATTTTCTCTTCACCTAACCAAGCCCGTGCCTCGTAACTCTGGACCTCGTGCATGTTATCTGGATGTTCCTTGAGATGTCTGGGGGGGTATGTGTATAATTATTAAATATTAAAATGATAAATAAATTTATTGATAGTCAAAAAACGATTTATGAAGCACCATTTAGTGCTGAAAGGTATTTTAGTCAAAGTGGGAGGGGCGCCCGCCCTCTGAAGTCCACTATAAAATCAAGTGTGACCACGCCCTCGAGCACGAGGAAGCCGAGAGGGATTTGAGAGAGTTGTCATTCTAAATTCACCTGATGAGGAGCCTTGGGAAAGCTCGAAACGCGTCGTGAAAGTATGCCTGAATGACTCGAAACCGTAAAAATGAGTACAGCTGCCATCATTTGGGGGTTCGTGATGTAGCAGAAGCCTTGGAAAATTTTCTCTTCGACCCATACAGGTCTGGAGTTGGTTAAAATGGCCGCCATCATTGGTCTGAGTGATGTTGCAGAGCCACATAAATTTTTCCTCCGTCCACTGTGACGTTGAGCGTCTCCAAAAAGGGTCCATGTCCATACAGACGTGGGATTTATGCCCCTCACCACTCTTAGCTAACACCTACCATTCGTTTTTTGTTCAAATTAAGCCCTTGTTGGCATAAACCACGGCAATGTAGCCCTTTTGGATCTAGCCCACGGCGTTTTAGCCCTCTTTTAATGTTTTATAATTGTATGCGTCTCTCTCGGGGTTTCTTGGGGCATTTCGGTGCTTGTGTGGGGAGCGGCCAGTTGAAGCGAAGGCCAGTGCACAGCCTGAAGTGTCTTCGGACAGTTTATGGATTTTCTCTTCACCTAACCAAGCCCGTGCCTCGTAACTCTGGACCTCGTGCATGTTATCTGGATGTTCCTTGAGATGTCTGGGGGGGTATGTGTATAATTATTAAATATTAAAATGATAAATAAATTTATTGATAGTCAAAAAACGATTTATGAAGCACCATTTAGTGCTGAAAGGTATTTTAGTCAAAGTGGGAGGGGCGCCCGCCCTCTGAAGTCCACTATAAAATCAAGTGTGACCACGCCCTCGAGCACGAGGAAGCCGAGAGGGATTTGAGAGAGTTGTCATTCTAAATTCACCTGATGAGGAGCCTTGGGAAAGCTCGAAACGCGTCGTGAAAGTATGCCTGAATGACTCGAAACCGTAAAAATGAGTACAGCTGCCATCATTTGGGGGTTCGTGATGTAGCAGAAGCCTTGGAAAATTTTCTCTTCGACCCATACAGGTCTGGAGTTGGTTAAAATGGCCGCCATCATTGGTCTGAGTGATGTTGCAGAGCCACATAAATTTTTCCTCCGTCCACTGTGACGTTGAGCGTCTCCAAAAAGGGTCCATGTCCATACAGACGTGGGATTTATGCCCCTCACCACTCTTAGCTAACACCTACCATTCGTTTTTTGTTCAAATTAAGCCCTTGTTGGCATAAACCACGGCAATGTAGCCCTTTTGGATCTAGCCCACGGCGTTTTAGCCCTCTTTTAATGTTTTATAATTGTATGCGTCTCTCTCGGGGTTTCTTGGGGCATTTCGGTGCTTGTGTGGGGAGCGGCCAGTTGAAGCGAAGGCCAGTGCACAGCCTGAAGTGTCTTCGGACAGTTTATGGATTTTCTCTTCACCTAACCAAGCCCGTGCCTCGTAACTCTGGACCTCGTGCATGTTATCTGGATGTTCCTTGAGATGTCTGGGGGGGTATGTGTATAATTATTAAATATTAAAATGATAAATAAATTTATTGATAGTCAAAAAACGATTTATGAAGCACCATTTAGTGCTGAAAGGTATTTTAGTCAAAGTGGGAGGGGCGCCCGCCCTCTGAAGTCCACTATAAAATCAAGTGTGACCACGCCCTCGAGCACGAGGAAGCCGAGAGGGATTTGAGAGAGTTGTCATTCTAAATTCACCTGATGAGGAGCCTTGGGAAAGCTCGAAACGCGTCGTGAAAGTATGCCTGAATGACTCGAAACCGTAAAAATGAGTACAGCTGCCATCATTTGGGGGTTCGTGATGTAGCAGAAGCCTTGGAAAATTTTCTCTTCGACCCATACAGGTCTGGAGTTGGTTAAAATGGCCGCCATCATTGGTCTGAGTGATGTTGCAGAGCCACATAAATTTTTCCTCCGTCCACTGTGACGTTGAGCGTCTCCAAAAAGGGTCCATGTCCATACAGACGTGGGATTTATGCCCCTCACCACTCTTAGCTAACACCTACCATTCGTTTTTTGTTCAAATTAAGCCCTTGTTGGCATAAACCACGGCAATGTAGCCCTTTTGGATCTAGCCCACGGCGTTTTAGCCCTCTTTTAATGTTTTATAATTGTATGCGTCTCTCTCGGGGTTTCTTGGGGCATTTCGGTGCTTGTGTGGGGAGCGGCCAGTTGAAGCGAAGGCCAGTGCACAGCCTGAAGTGTCTTCGGACAGTTTATGGATTTTCTCTTCACCTAACCAAGCCCGTGCCTCGTAACTCTGGACCTCGTGCATGTTATCTGGATGTTCCTTGAGATGTCTGGGGGGGTATGTGTATAATTATTAAATATTAAAATGATAAATAAATTTATTGATAGTCAAAAAACGATTTATGAAGCACCATTTAGTGCTGAAAGGTATTTTAGTTCAAAGTGGGAGGGGCGCCCGCCCTCTGAAGTCCACTATAAAATCAAGTGTGACCACGCCCTCGAGCACGAGGAAGCCGAGAGGGATTTGAGAGAGTTGTCATTCTAAATTCACCTGATGAGGAGCCTTGGGAAAGCTCGAAACGCGTCGTGAAAGTATGCCTGAATGACTCGAAACCGTAAAAATGAGTACAGCTGCCATCATTTGGGGGTTCGTGATGTAGCAGAAGCCTTGGAAAATTTTCTCTTCGACCCATACAGGTCTGGAGTTGGTTAAAATGGCCGCCATCATTGGTCTGAGTGATGTTGCAGAGCCACATAAATTTTTCCTCCGTCCACTGTGACGTTGAGCGTCTCCAAAAAGGGTCCATGTCCATACAGACGTGGGATTTATGCCCCTCACCACTCTTAGCTAACACCTACCATTCGTTTTTTGTTCAAATTAAGCCCTTGTTGGCATAAACCACGGCAATGTAGCCCTTTTGGATCTAGCCCACGGCGTTTTAGCCCTCTTTTAATGTTTTATAATTGTATGCGTCTCTCTCGGGGTTTCTTGGGGCATTTCGGTGCTTGTGTGGGGAGCGGCCAGTTGAAGCGAAGGCCAGTGCACAGCCTGAAGTGTCTTCGGACAGTTTATGGATTTTCTCTTCACCTAACCAAGCCCGTGCCTCGTAACTCTGGACCTCGTGCATGTTATCTGGATGTTCCTTGAGATGTCTGGGGGGGTATGTGTATAATTATTAAATATTAAAATGATAAATAAATTTATTGATAGTCAAAAAACGATTTATGAAGCACCATTTAGTGCTGAAAGGTATTTTAGTCAAAGTGGGAGGGGCGCCCGCCCTCTGAAGTCCACTATAAAATCAAGTGTGACCACGCCCTCGAGCACGAGGAAGCCGAGAGGGATTTGAGAGAGTTGTCATTCTAAATTCACCTGATGAGGAGCCTTGGGAAAGCTCGAAACGCGTCGTGAAAGTATGCCTGAATGACTCGAAACCGTAAAAATGAGTACAGCTGCCATCATTTGGGGGTTCGTGATGTAGCAGAAGCCTTGGAAAATTTTCTCTTCGACCCATACAGGTCTGGAGTTGGTTAAAATGGCCGCCATCATTGGTCTGAGTGATGTTGCAGAGCCACATAAATTTTTCCTCCGTCCACTGTGACGTTGAGCGTCTCCAAAAAGGGTCCATGTCCATACAGACGTGGGATTTATGCCCCTCACCACTCTTAGCTAACACCTACCATTCGTTTTTTTGTTCAAATTAAGCCCTTGTTGGCATAAACCACGGCAATGTAGCCCTTTTGGATCTAGCCCACGGCGTTTTAGCCCTCTTTTAATGTTTTATAATTGTATGCGTCTCTCTCGGGGTTTCTTGGGGCATTTCGGTGCTTGTGTGGGGAGCGGCCAGTTGAAGCGAAGGCCAGTGCACAGCCTGAAGTGTCTTCGGACAGTTTATGGATTTTCTCTTCACCTAACCAAGCCCGTGCCTCGTAACTCTGGACCTCGTGCATGTTATCTGGATGTTCCTTGAGATGTCTGGGGGGGTATGTGTATAATTATTAAATATTAAAATGATAAATAAATTTATTGATAGTCAAAAAACGATTTATGAAGCACCATTTAGTGCTGAAAGGTATTTTAGTCAAAGTGGGAGGGGCGCCCGCCCTCTGAAGTCCACTATAAAATCAAGTGTGACCACGCCCTCGAGCACGAGGAAGCCGAGAGGGATTTGAGAGAGTTGTCATTCTAAATTCACCTGATGAGGAGCCTTGGGAAAGCTCGAAACGCGTCGTGAAAGTATGCCTGAATGACTCGAAACCGTAAAAATGAGTACAGCTGCCATCATTTGGGGGTTCGTGATGTAGCAGAAGCCTTGGAAAATTTTCTCTTCGACCCATACAGGTCTGGAGTTGGTTAAAATGGCCGCCATCATTGGTCTGAGTGATGTTGCAGAGCCACATAAATTTTTCCTCCGTCCACTGTGACGTTGAGCGTCTCCAAAAAGGGTCCATGTCCATACAGACGTGGGATTTATGCCCCTCACCACTCTTAGCTAACACCTACCATTCGTTTTTTGTTCAAATTAAGCCCTTGTTGGCATAAACCACGGCAATGTAGCCCTTTTGGATCTAGCCCACGGCGTTTTAGCCCTCTTTTAATGTTTTATAATTGTATGCGTCTCTCTCGGGGTTTCTTGGGGCATTTCGGTGCTTGTGTGGGGAGCGGCCAGTTGAAGCGAAGGCCAGTGCACAGCCTGAAGTGTCTTCGGACAGTTTATGGATTTTCTCTTCACCTAACCAAGCCCGTGCCTCGTAACTCTGGACCTCGTGCATGTTATCTGGATGTTCCTTGAGATGTCTGGGGGGGTATGTGTATAATTATTAAATATTAAAATGATAAATAAATTTATTGATAGTCAAAAAACGATTTATGAAGCACCATTTAGTGCTGAAAGGTATTTTAGTCAAAGTGGGAGGGGCGCCCGCCCTCTGAAGTCCACTATAAAATCAAGTGTGACCACGCCCTCGAGCACGAGGAAGCCGAGAGGGATTTGAGAGAGTTGTCATTCTAAATTCACCTGATGAGGAGCCTTGGGAAAGCTCGAAACGCGTCGTGAAAGTATGCCTGAATGACTCGAAACCGTAAAAATGAGTACAGCTGCCATCATTTGGGGGTTCGTGATGTAGCAGAAGCCTTGGAAAATTTTCTCTTCGACCCATACAGGTCTGGAGTTGGTTAAAATGGCCGCCATCATTGGTCTGAGTGATGTTGCAGAGCCACATAAATTTTTCCTCCGTCCACTGTGACGTTGAGCGTCTCCAAAAAGGGTCCATGTCCATACAGACGTGGGATTTATGCCCCTCACCACTCTTAGCTAACACCTACCATTCGTTTTTTGTTCAAATTAAGCCCTTGTTGGCATAAACCACGGCAATGTAGCCCTTTTGGATCTAGCCCACGGCGTTTTAGCCCTCTTTTAATGTTTTATAATTGTATGCGTCTCTCTCGGGGTTTCTTGGGGCATTTCGGTGCTTGTGTGGGGAGCGGCCAGTTGAAGCGAAGGCCAGTGCACAGCCTGAAGTGTCTTCGGACAGTTTATGGATTTTCTCTTCACCTAACCAAGCCCGTGCCTCGTAACTCTGGACCTCGTGCATGTTATCTGGATGTTCCTTGAGATGTCTGGGGGGGTATGTGTATAATTATTAAATATTAAAATGATAAATAAATTTATTGATAGTCAAAAAACGATTTATGAAGCACCATTTAGTGCTGAAAGGTATTTTAGTCAAAGTGGGAGGGGCGCCCGCCCTCTGAAGTCCACTATAAAATCAAGTGTGACCACGCCCTCGAGCACGAGGAAGCCGAGAGGGATTTGAGAGAGTTGTCATTCTAAATTCACCTGATGAGGAGCCTTGGGAAAGCTCGAAACGCGTCGTGAAAGTATGCCTGAATGACTCGAAACCGTAAAAATGAGTACAGCTGCCATCATTTGGGGGTTCGTGATGTAGCAGAAGCCTTGGAAAATTTTCTCTTCGACCCATACAGGTCTGGAGTTGGTTAAAATGGCCGCCATCATTGGTCTGAGTGATGTTGCAGAGCCACATAAATTTTTCCTCCGTCCACTGTGACGTTGAGCGTCTCCAAAAAGGGTCCATGTCCATACAGACGTGGGATTTATGCCCCTCACCACTCTTAGCTAACACCTACCATTCGTTTTTTGTTCAAATTAAGCCCTTGTTGGCATAAACCACGGCAATGTAGCCCTTTTGGATCTAGCCCACGGCGTTTTAGCCCTCTTTTAATGTTTTATAATTGTATGCGTCTCTCTCGGGGTTTCTTGGGGCATTTCGGTGCTTGTGTGGGGAGCGGCCAGTTGAAGCGAAGGCCAGTGCACAGCCTGAAGTGTCTTCGGACAGTTTATGGATTTTCTCTTCACCTAACCAAGCCCGTGCCTCGTAACTCTGGACCTCGTGCATGTTATCTGGATGTTCCTTGAGATGTCTGGGGGGGTATGTGTATAATTATTAAATATTAAAATGATAAATAAATTTATTGATAGTCAAAAAACGATTTATGAAGCACCATTTAGTGCTGAAAGGTATTTTAGTCAAAGTGGGAGGGGCGCCCGCCCTCTGAAGTCCACTATAAAATCAAGTGTGACCACGCCCTCGAGCACGAGGAAGCCGAGAGGGATTTGAGAGAGTTGTCATTCTAAATTCACCTGATGAGGAGCCTTGGGAAAGCTCGAAACGCGTCGTGAAAGTATGCCTGAATGACTCGAAACCGTAAAAATGAGTACAGCTGCCATCATTTGGGGGTTCGTGATGTAGCAGAAGCCTTGGAAAATTTTCTCTTCGACCCATACAGGTCTGGAGTTGGTTAAAATGGCCGCCATCATTGGTCTGAGTGATGTTGCAGAGCCACATAAATTTTTCCTCCGTCCACTGTGACGTTGAGCGTCTCCAAAAAGGGTCCATGTCCATACAGACGTGGGATTTATGCCCCTCACCACTCTTAGCTAACACCTACCATTCGTTTTTTGTTCAAATTAAGCCCTTGTTGGCATAAACCACGGCAATGTAGCCCTTTTGGATCTAGCCCACGGCGTTTTAGCCCTCTTTTAATGTTTTATAATTGTATGCGTCTCTCTCGGGGTTTCTTGGGGCATTTCGGTGCTTGTGTGGGGAGCGGCCAGTTGAAGCGAAGGCCAGTGCACAGCCTGAAGTGTCTTCGGACAGTTTATGGATTTTCTCTTCACCTAACCAAGCCCGTGCCTCGTAACTCTGGACCTCGTGCATGTTATCTGGATGTTCCTTGAGATGTCTGGGGGGGTATGTGTATAATTATTAAATATTAAAATGATAAATAAATTTATTGATAGTCAAAAAACGATTTATGAAGCACCATTTAGTGCTGAAAGGTATTTTAGTCAAAGTGGGAGGGGCGCCCGCCCTCTGAAGTCCACTATAAAATCAAGTGTGACCACGCCCTCGAGCACGAGGAAGCCGAGAGGGATTTGAGAGAGTTGTCATTCTAAATTCACCTGATGAGGAGCCTTGGGAAAGCTCGAAACGCGTCGTGAAAGTATGCCTGAATGACTCGAAACCGTAAAAATGAGTACAGCTGCCATCATTTGGGGGTTCGTGATGTAGCAGAAGCCTTGGAAAATTTTCTCTTCGACCCATACAGGTCTGGAGTTGGTTAAAATGGCCGCCATCATTGGTCTGAGTGATGTTGCAGAGCCACATAAATTTTTCCTCCGTCCACTGTGACGTTGAGCGTCTCCAAAAAGGGTCCATGTCCATACAGACGTGGGATTTATGCCCCTCACCACTCTTAGCTAACACCTACCATTCGTTTTTTGTTCAAATTAAGCCCTTGTTGGCATAAACCACGGCAATGTAGCCCTTTTGGATCTAGCCCACGGCGTTTTAGCCCTCTTTTAATGTTTTATAATTGTATGCGTCTCTCTCGGGGTTTCTTGGGGCATTTCGGTGCTTGTGTGGGGAGCGGCCAGTTGAAGCGAAGGCCAGTGCACAGCCTGAAGTGTCTTCGGACAGTTTATGGATTTTCTCTTCACCTAACCAAGCCCGTGCCTCGTAACTCTGGACCTCGTGCATGTTATCTGGATGTTCCTTGAGATGTCTGGGGGGGTATGTGTATAATTATTAAATATTAAAATGATAAATAAATTTATTGATAGTCAAAAAACGATTTATGAAGCACCATTTAGTGCTGAAAGGTATTTTAGTCAAAGTGGGAGGGGCGCCCGCCCTCTGAAGTCCACTATAAAATCAAGTGTGACCACGCCCTCGAGCACGAGGAAGCCGAGAGGGATTTGAGAGAGTTGTCATTCTAAATTCACCTGATGAGGAGCCTTGGGAAAGCTCGAAACGCGTCGTGAAAGTATGCCTGAATGACTCGAAACCGTAAAAATGAGTACAGCTGCCATCATTTGGGGGTTCGTGATGTAGCAGAAGCCTTGGAAAATTTTCTCTTCGACCCATACAGGTCTGGAGTTGGTTAAAATGGCCGCCATCATTGGTCTGAGTGATGTTGCAGAGCCACATAAATTTTTCCTCCGTCCACTGTGACGTTGAGCGTCTCCAAAAAGGGTCCATGTCCATACAGACGTGGGATTTATGCCCCTCACCACTCTTAGCTAACACCTACCATTCGTTTTTTTGTTCAAATTAAGCCCTTGTTGGCATAAACCACGGCAATGTAGCCCTTTTGGATCTAGCCCACGGCGTTTTAGCCCTCTTTTAATGTTTTATAATTGTATGCGTCTCTCTCGGGGTTTCTTGGGGCATTTCGGTGCTTGTGTGGGGAGCGGCCAGTTGAAGCGAAGGCCAGTGCACAGCCTGAAGTGTCTTCGGACAGTTTATGGATTTTCTCTTCACCTAACCAAGCCCGTGCCTCGTAACTCTGGACCTCGTGCATGTTATCTGGATGTTCCTTGAGATGTCTGGGGGGGTATGTGTATAATTATTAAATATTAAAATGATAAATAAATTTATTGATAGTCAAAAAACGATTTATGAAGCACCATTTAGTGCTGAAAGGTATTTTAGTTCAAAGTGGGAGGGGCGCCCGCCCTCTGAAGTCCACTATAAAATCAAGTGTGACCACGCCCTCGAGCACGAGGAAGCCGAGAGGGATTTGAGAGAGTTGTCATTCTAAATTCACCTGATGAGGAGCCTTGGGAAAGCTCGAAACGCGTCGTGAAAGTATGCCTGAATGACTCGAAACCGTAAAAATGAGTACAGCTGCCATCATTTGGGGGTTCGTGATGTAGCAGAAGCCTTGGAAAATTTTCTCTTCGACCCATACAGGTCTGGAGTTGGTTAAAATGGCCGCCATCATTGGTCTGAGTGATGTTGCAGAGCCACATAAATTTTTTCCTCCGTCCACTGTGACGTTGAGCGTCTCCAAAAAGGGTCCATGTCCATACAGACGTGGGATTTATGCCCCTCACCACTCTTAGCTAACACCTACCATTCGTTTTTTTGTTCAAATTAAGCCCTTGTTGGCATAAACCACGGCAATGTAGCCCTTTTGGATCTAGCCCACGGCGTTTTAGCCCTCTTTTAATGTTTTATAATTGTATGCGTCTCTCTCGGGGTTTCTTGGGGCATTTCGGTGCTTGTGTGGGGAGCGGCCAGTTGAAGCGAAGGCCAGTGCACAGCCTGAAGTGTCTTCGGACAGTTTATGGATTTTCTCTTCACCTAACCAAGCCCGTGCCTCGTAACTCTGGACCTCGTGCATGTTATCTGGATGTTCCTTGAGATGTCTGGGGGGGTATGTGTATAATTATTAAATATTAAAATGATAAATAAATTTATTGATAGTCAAAAAACGATTTATGAAGCACCATTTAGTGCTGAAAGGTATTTTAGTTCAAAGTGGGAGGGGCGCCCGCCCTCTGAAGTCCACTATAAAATCAAGTGTGACCACGCCCTCGAGCACGAGGAAGCCGAGAGGGATTTGAGAGAGTTGTCATTCTAAATTCACCTGATGAGGAGCCTTGGGAAAGCTCGAAACGCGTCGTGAAAGTATGCCTGAATGACTCGAAACCGTAAAAATGAGTACAGCTGCCATCATTTGGGGGTTCGTGATGTAGCAGAAGCCTTGGAAAATTTTCTCTTCGACCCATACAGGTCTGGAGTTGGTTAAAATGGCCGCCATCATTGGTCTGAGTGATGTTGCAGAGCCACATAAATTTTTCCTCCGTCCACTGTGACGTTGAGCGTCTCCAAAAAGGGTCCATGTCCCTACAGACGTGGGATTTATGCCCCTCACCACTCTTAGCTAACACCTACCATTCGTTTTTTTGTTCAAATTAAGCCCTTGTTGGCATAAACCACGGCAATGTAGCCCTTTTGGATCTAGCCCACGGCGTTTTAGCCCTCTTTTAATGTTTTATAATTGTATGCGTCTCTCTCGGGGTTTCTTGGGGCATTTCGGTGCTTGTGTGGGGAGCGGCCAGTTGAAGCGAAGGCCAGTGCACAGCCTGAAGTGTCTTCGGACAGTTTATGGATTTTCTCTTCACCTAACCAAGCCCGTGCCTCGTAACTCTGGACCTCGTGCATGTTATCTGGATGTTCCTTGAGATGTCTGGGGGGGTATGTGTATAATTATTAAATATTAAAATGATAAATAAATTTATTGATAGTCAAAAAACGATTTATGAAGCACCATTTAGTGCTGAAAGGTATTTTAGTTCAAGTGGGAGGGGCGCCCGCCCTCTGAAGTCCACTATAAAATCAAGTGTGACCACGCCCTCGAGCACGAGGAAGCCGAGAGGGATTTGAGAGAGTTGTCATTCTAAATTCACCTGATGAGGAGCCTTGGGAAAGCTCGAAACGCGTCGTGAAAGTATGCCTGAATGACTCGAAACCGTAAAAATGAGTACAGCTGCCATCATTTGGGGGTTCGTGATGTAGCAGAAGCCTTGGAAAATTTTCTCTTCGACCCATACAGGTCTGGAGTTGGTTAAAATGGCCGCCATCATTGGTCTGAGTGATGTTGCAGAGCCACATAAATTTTTCCTCCGTCCACTGTGACGTTGAGCGTCTCCAAAAAGGGTCCATGTCCATACAGACGTGGGATTTATGCCCCTCACCACTCTTAGCTAACACCTACCATTCGTTTTTTTGTTCAAATTAAGCCCTTGTTGGCATAAACCACGGCAATGTAGCCCTTTTGGATCTAGCCCACGGCGTTTTAGCCCTCTTTTAATGTTTTATAATTGTATGCGTCTCTCTCGGGGTTTCTTGGGGCATTTCGGTGCTTGTGTGGGGAGCGGCCAGTTGAAGCGAAGGCCAGTGCACAGCCTGAAGTGTCTTCGGACAGTTTATGGATTTTCTCTTCACCTAACCAAGCCCGTGCCTCGTAACTCTGGACCTCGTGCATGTTATCTGGATGTTCCTTGAGATGTCTGGGGGGGTATGTGTATAATTATTAAATATTAAAATGATAAATAAATTTATTGATAGTCAAAAAACGATTTATGAAGCACCATTTAGTGCTGAAAGGTATTTTAGTTCAAGTGGGAGGGGCGCCCGCCCTCTGAAGTCCACTATAAAATCAAGTGTGACCACGCCCTCGAGCACGAGGAAGCCGAGAGGGATTTGAGAGAGTTGTCATTCTAAATTCACCTGATGAGGAGCCTTGGGAAAGCTCGAAACGCGTCGTGAAAGTATGCCTGAATGACTCGAAACCGTAAAAATGAGTACAGCTGCCATCATTTGGGGGTTCGTGATGTAGCAGAAGCCTTGGAAAATTTTCTCTTCGACCCATACAGGTCTGGAGTTGGTTAAAATGGCCGCCATCATTGGTCTGAGTGATGTTGCAGAGCCACATAAATTTTTCCTCCGTCCACTGTGACGTTGAGCGTTCTCCAAAAAGGGTCCATGTCCATACAGACGTGGGATTTATGCCCCTCACCACTCTTAGCTAACACCTACCATTCGTTTTTTGTTCAAATTAAGCCCTTGTTGGCATAAACCACGGCAATGTAGCCCTTTTGGATCTAGCCCACGGCGTTTTAGCCCTCTTTTAATGTTTTATAATTGTATGCGTCTCTCTCGGGGTTTCTTGGGGCATTTCGGTGCTTGTGTGGGGAGCGGCCAGTTGAAGCGAAGGCCAGTGCACAGCCTGAAGTGTCTTCGGACAGTTTATGGATTTTCTCTTCACCTAACCAAGCCCGTGCCTCGTAACTCTGGACCTCGTGCATGTTATCTGGATGTTCCTTGAGATGTCTGGGGGGGTATGTGTATAATTATTAAATATTAAAATGATAAATAAATTTATTGATAGTCAAAAAACGATTTATGAAGCACCATTTAGTGCTGAAAGGTATTTTAGTTCAAGTGGGAGGGGCGCCCGCCCTCTGAAGTCCACTATAAAATCAAGTGTGACCACGCCCTCGAGCACGAGGAAGCCGAGAGGGATTTGAGAGAGTTGTCATTCTAAATTCACCTGATGAGGAGCCTTGGGAAAGCTCGAAACGCGTCGTGAAAGTATGCCTGAATGACTCGAAACCGTAAAAATGAGTACAGCTGCCATCATTTGGGGGTTCGTGATGTAGCAGAAGCCTTGGAAAATTTTCTCTTCGACCCATACAGGTCTGGAGTTGGTTAAAATGGCCGCCATCATTGGTCTGAGTGATGTTGCAGAGCCACATAAATTTTTCCTCCGTCCACTGTGACGTTGAGCGTCTCCAAAAAGGGTCCATGTCCATACAGACGTGGGATTTATGCCCCTCACCACTCTTAGCTAACACCTACCATTCGTTTTTTGTTCAAATTAAGCCCTTGTTGGCATAAACCACGGCAATGTAGCCCTTTTGGATCTAGCCCACGGCGTTTTAGCCCTCTTTTAATGTTTTATAATTGTATGCGTCTCTCTCGGGGTTTCTTGGGGCATTTCGGTGCTTGTGTGGGGAGCGGCCAGTTGAAGCGAAGGCCAGTGCACAGCCTGAAGTGTCTTCGGACAGTTTATGGATTTTCTCTTCACCTAACCAAGCCCGTGCCTCGTAACTCTGGACCTCGTGCATGTTATCTGGATGTTCCTTGAGATGTCTGGGGGGGTATGTGTATAATTATTAAATATTAAAATGATAAATAAATTTATTGATAGTCAAAAAACGATTTATGAAGCACCATTTAGTGCTGAAAGGTATTTTAGTTCAAGTGGGAGGGGCGCCCGCCCTCTGAAGTCCACTATAAAATCAAGTGTGACCACGCCCTCGAGCACGAGGAAGCCGAGAGGGATTTGAGAGAGTTGTCATTCTAAATTCACCTGATGAGGAGCCTTGGGAAAGCTCGAAACGCGTCGTGAAAGTATGCCTGAATGACTCGAAACCGTAAAAATGAGTACAGCTGCCATCATTTGGGGGTTCGTGATGTAGCAGAAGCCTTGGAAAATTTTCTCTTCGACCCATACAGGTCTGGAGTTGGTTAAAATGGCCGCCATCATTGGTCTGAGTGATGTTGCAGAGCCACATAAATTTTTCCTCCGTCCACTGTGACGTTGAGCGTCTCCAAAAAGGGTCCATGTCCATACAGACGTGGGATTTATGCCCCTCACCACTCTTAGCTAACACCTACCATTCGTTTTTTTGTTCAAATTAAGCCCTTGTTGGCATAAACCACGGCAATGTAGCCCTTTTGGATCTAGCCCACGGCGTTTTAGCCCTCTTTTAATGTTTTATAATTGTATGCGTCTCTCTCGGGGTTTCTTGGGGCATTTCGGTGCTTGTGTGGGGAGCGGCCAGTTGAAGCGAAGGCCAGTGCACAGCCTGAAGTGTCTTCGGACAGTTTATGGATTTTCTCTTCACCTAACCAAGCCCGTGCCTCGTAACTCTGGACCTCGTGCATGTTATCTGGATGTTCCTTGAGATGTCTGGGGGGGTATGTGTATAATTATTAAATATTAAAATGATAAATAAATTTATTGATAGTCAAAAAACGATTTATGAAGCACCATTTAGTGCTGAAAGGTATTTTAGTTCAAGTGGGAGGGGCGCCCGCCCTCTGAAGTCCACTATAAAATCAAGTGTGACCACGCCCTCGAGCACGAGGAAGCCGAGAGGGATTTGAGAGAGTTGTCATTCTAAATTCACCTGATGAGGAGCCTTGGGAAAGCTCGAAACGCGTCGTGAAAGTATGCCTGAATGACTCGAAACCGTAAAAATGAGTACAGCTGCCATCATTTGGGGGTTCGTGATGTAGCAGAAGCCTTGGAAAATTTTCTCTTCGACCCATACAGGTCTGGAGTTGGTTAAAATGGCCGCCATCATTGGTCTGAGTGATGTTGCAGAGCCACATAAATTTTTCCTCCGTCCACTGTGACGTTGAGCGTCTCCAAAAAGGGTCCATGTCCATACAGACGTGGGATTTATGCCCCTCACCACTCTTAGCTAACACCTACCATTCGTTTTTTTGTTCAAATTAAGCCCTTGTTGGCATAAACCACGGCAATGTAGCCCTTTTGGATCTAGCCCACGGCGTTTTAGCCCTCTTTTAATGTTTTATAATTGTATGCGTCTCTCTCGGGGTTTCTTGGGGCATTTCGGTGCTTGTGTGGGGAGCGGCCAGTTGAAGCGAAGGCCAGTGCACAGCCTGAAGTGTCTTCGGACAGTTTATGGATTTTCTCTTCACCTAACCAAGCCCGTGCCTCGTAACTCTGGACCTCGTGCATGTTATCTGGATGTTCCTTGAGATGTCTGGGGGGGTATGTGTATAATTATTAAATATTAAAATGATAAATAAATTTATTGATAGTCAAAAAAACGATTTATGAAGCACCATTTAGTGCTGAAAGGTATTTTAGTTCAAGTGGGAGGGGGCGCCCCGCCCTCTGAAGTCCACTATAAAATCAAGTGTGACCACGCCCTCGAGCACGAGGAAGCCGAGAGGGATTTGAGAGAGTTGTCATTCTAAATTCACCTGATGAGGAGCCTTGGGAAAGCTCGAAACGCGTCGTGAAAGTATGCCTGAATGACTCGAAACCGTAAAAATGAGTACAGCTGCCATCATTTGGGGGTTCGTGATGTAGCAGAAGCCTTGGAAAATTTTCTCTTCGACCCATACAGGTCTGGAGTTGGTTAAAATGGCCGCCATCATTGGTCTGAGTGATGTTGCAGAGCCACATAAATTTTTCCTCCGTCCACTGTGACGTTGAGCGTCTCCAAAAAGGGTCCATGTCCATACAGACGTGGGATTTATGCCCCTCACCACTCTTAGCTAACACCTACCATTCGTTTTTTGTTCAAATTAAGCCCTTGTTGGCATAAACCACGGCAATGTAGCCCTTTTGGATCTAGCCCACGGCGTTTTAGCCCTCTTTTAATGTTTTATAATTGTATGCGTCTCTCTCGGGGTTTCTTGGGGCATTTCGGTGCTTGTGTGGGGAGCGGCCAGTTGAAGCGAAGGCCAGTGCACAGCCTGAAGTGTCTTCGGACAGTTTATGGATTTTCTCTTCACCTAACCAAGCCCGTGCCTCGTAACTCTGGACCTCGTGCATGTTATCTGGATGTTCCTTGAGATGTCTGGGGGGGTATGTGTATAATTATTAAATATTAAAATGATAAATAAATTTATTGATAGTCAAAAAACGATTTATGAAGCACCATTTAGTGCTGAAAGGTATTTTAGTTCAAGTGGGAGGGGCGCCCGCCCTCTGAAGTCCACTATAAAATCAAGTGTGACCACGCCCTCGAGCACGAGGAAGCCGAGAGGGATTTGAGAGAGTTGTCATTCTAAATTCACCTGATGAGGAGCCTTGGGAAAGCTCGAAACGCGTCGTGAAAGTATGCCTGAATGACTCGAAACCGTAAAAATGAGTACAGCTGCCATCATTTGGGGGTTCGTGATGTAGCAGAAGCCTTGGAAAATTTTCTCTTCGACCCATACAGGTCTGGAGTTGGTTAAAATGGCCGCCATCATTGGTCTGAGTGATGTTGCAGAGCCACATAAATTTTTCCTCCGTCCACTGTGACGTTGAGCGTCTCCAAAAAGGGTCCATGTCCATACAGACGTGGGATTTATGCCCCTCACCACTCTTAGCTAACACCTACCATTCGTTTTTTGTTCAAATTAAGCCCTTGTTGGCATAAACCACGGCAATGTAGCCCTTTTGGATCTAGCCCACGGCGTTTTAGCCCTCTTTTAATGTTTTATAATTGTATGCGTCTCTCTCGGGGTTTCTTGGGGCATTTCGGTGCTTGTGTGGGGAGCGGCCAGTTGAAGCGAAGGCCAGTGCACAGCCTGAAGTGTCTTCGGACAGTTTATGGATTTTCTCTTCACCTAACCAAGCCCGTGCCTCGTAACTCTGGACCTCGTGCATGTTATCTGGATGTTCCTTGAGATGTCTGGGGGGGTATGTGTATAATTATTAAATATTAAAATGATAAATAAATTTATTGATAGTCAAAAAACGATTTATGAAGCACCATTTAGTGCTGAAAGGTATTTTAGTTCAAGTGGGAGGGGCGCCCGCCCTCTGAAGTCCACTATAAAATCAAGTGTGACCACGCCCTCGAGCACGAGGAAGCCGAGAGGGATTTGAGAGAGTTGTCATTCTAAATTCACCTGATGAGGAGCCTTGGGAAAGCTCGAAACGCGTCGTGAAAGTATGCCTGAATGACTCGAAACCGTAAAAATGAGTACAGCTGCCATCATTTGGGGGTTCGTGATGTAGCAGAAGCCTTGGAAAATTTTCTCTTCGACCCATACAGGTCTGGAGTTGGTTAAAATGGGCCGCCATCATTGGTCTGAGTGATGTTGCAGAGCCACATAAATTTTCCTCCGTCCACTGTGACGTTGAGCGTCTCCAAAAAGGGTCCATGTCCCATACAGACGTGGGATTTATGCCCCTCACCACTCTTAGCTAACACCTACCATTCGTTTTTTTGTTCAAATTAAGCCCTTGTTTGGCATAAACCACGGCAATGTAGCCCTTTTGGATCTAGCCCACGGCGTTTTAGCCCTCTTTTAATGTTTTATAATTGTATGCGTCTCTCTCGGGTTTCTTGGGGCATTTCGGTGCTTTGTGTGGGGAGCGGCCAGTTGAAGCGAAGGCCAGTGCACAGCCTGAAGTGTCTTCGGACAGTTTATGGATTTTCTCTTCACCTAACCAAGCCCGTGCCTCGTTAACTCTGGACCTCGTGCATGTTATCTGGATGTTCCTTGAGATGTCTGGGGGGTATGTGTATAATTATTAAATATTAAAATGATAAATAAATTTATTGATAGTCAAAAAACGATTTATGAAGCACCATTTAGTGCTGAAAGGTATTTTAGTTCAAGTGGGAGGGCGCCCGCCCTCTGAAGTCCACTATAAAATCAAGTGTGACCACGCCCTCGAGCACGAGGAAGCCGAGAGGGATTTGAGAGAGTTGTCATTCTAAATTCACCTGATGAGGAGCCTTGGGAAAGCTCGAAACGC
>NW_028118216.1:0-39570 GCF_965113295.1 Leuciscus leuciscus | reverse complement strand
CAGATCACAAGGTCAAAGAATAGACTACGATAAACAATGCATGATAAGGGAAATGTGAATGCTGGCCTGAAATTGAATGTTTTGACTTGAGATAGACTAAAGATGAACACTTAAGATCAGACACAAATCTGGATATGGAAGACATTTCAAAACTTGCATCAAAGTCCCTGATGCAAAATACTGTGGTTAGGATGGAAAAATAAAACCCGGTACTTAAAGAGGTCAAACTGTTTGTGGGTATGTAGTTATGATTCAAGCTGGACACAAGAGTGTACGGATAACTGTAGGTGAGTGGAGGCTGGCAAAGTCATTGCATTCAACTTTTTCTTGTTGGGTCCTTTTCTGAGATTTTGTTGACAATATGTGTGCATTTTTAATGCTTAAGAATAGCATGCAAATAGTTAAATAAAAAAGCATATAGAATTATTCATTTAGGTGTTGCCAAAACGTTTTTTTGAAACAGTCTGTTGCCAAAACCTTACTAAGCTCACAGGTGTAACATCTGTGTTGATGTGTATAATGAACATTTATGAAATGTTATGTAAGACACTTGTAACTGCATTATTGGTTTCTCTGTAAACTTCAGCAATTGTACCACTGTCTTCATTCATGAAATGACCTCAGGATTTCTTTTTGTCCGTTGGCTGACTGTCGGTAATACTCTGAATGGTTTAACTGTGAATTTGGCATAGTGACATGATTAGTATGCATCTGCTGTTAATAATATGCAACGGCCAGAACAAGGAGTACTAATCTAACAACAATAACTATGTAAGTGGTGGCGCATTACACACAAGCCTATCAACTAATTTTAAAATGTTTTTAACCATATGTTTATTGGTGTTGAAGGAAATGTACGCTATGTGACTAACTTTCTAACTGAAAGTAAAAAGCATTTTAATTATAACCAGTAGAGTTGTAGAAAAATCAAATCATAGGCATTGGGAAAGAAAACTGGTAAGACGTGAATGATATGGAGGTTGTTTGAAATTACACTAAAATGTATTGAAGAAGCCATTTGAATGAATTATACAAAAAAAAAATTTGAATTAATTCATTTTAAAAATCATTTTAATGGAAGTGTCAAAGGTAACAACGATTTCTATTCCTTTCTGCTGGAGAGAGCAAAGGCCAAAGCTAGAAATATCCCAGTATTCTTCAGCCAGTAAAAGCTGTCCGTCTTATCATTGTAAAGTGCAGATTGTATCAGTTGATGAAGCTCTTTCCAGTCTATTAAAATCCCCACACCTTGGAAAGAGCAGAGTGATATTTATAGCTGAAGATGAAGGGGTGGGTAGCAGGGTCCGGGTGGGAGGAAGGGGTCTTCCTGAAATTATCAGGTTGTTTCGAACAGCAGAGCCACCAGCAGGCTGTGTGTGTGTGTGTGTGTGTGTGTGTGTGTGTGTGTGTGTGTGTGTGTGTGTGTGTGTGTGTGTGTGTGTGTGTGTGTGTGTGTGTGTGTGTGTGTGTGTGTGTGTGTGTGTGTGTGTGTGTGTGTGGTATTCCCTACGTTATGGGGACAAGGATAGAAATACCAGTCAATTTTGACCTTATGGGGACTTTTTTGGTTCACATGAGGAAAATAGCTTATAAATCATACTAAATTAAGTATGATATGAAAATCCAAAAAATTCTAGAATTTTTTCGGTGATGGGTAGGTTTAGGGGCAGGGTTAGTGCAAGGGGACAGAATATACAGTATAAAAACCATTACACCTATGGGAAGTCCCCATAAAGCATGGGGTGTGAGGGGGGGAGCAAACAGTTTATCTTGTAACAAAGAAAGCGCTACCCGATGAACTCAGATTATTTTGGATGCTTTTTATTCAGAAACAATAACTTCCGACAGGCCACCTTAGTGGCTCCGACGTCCCCGTCCCCCATTCTTTCATGTGAGTTTCCTGTCTTGTGGCGCGCCACTGGACCTTAAACAAGGAGCCTGATCTGGCTCTCGTCCCATTCAGGAATCAAGACAGTGGACGCATAGTCATTCTCTGTTTACTATGCAGATCTCCCTCTCATACTCTCTCTCTTTCTTTGCATTGCCAAATTCTGTCTGTCTTTGTTTACTAGTAAAGGGGGGGGGGGGGGGGGGGGTGTCCTTGGGTCTTCCTCCCACACATAACCCCCCTCTCATTTTGAATCATGGCAAAATCAATGACAGGGTCCAAGCCTCGGAGTCACTATGCCGGGACTGTCCCACCCTCTCCCCCTCCTCATCCATGACACATGTTCCACAGCACGTACCTTGTCTCTCCCTGCTCTCGGTTTGGCTCAGGCAGAGCAAACAGTGCTTTGATCAAAAAAGACGACAAGTGATTCCGAAAGATTTCTAGCTATGACAACAAACACAGTGTCTGTAGGCAATACAGAACTTGTCTATGTGTATCCAATCACTTTATTATTGTGATGTTTACTAAAACAGAGGAAATAATATACAGTGATATCCAAATTGTGTGAACCATTTTTGTGAACTACAGAGCCATGACAGATAACACAATGACTCCAAGGCTTTAGGCTTTTCTGAATAGTCTATCTATCTATCTATCTATCTATCTATCTATCTAACTATCTATCTACAGATTGAGCACAAATAATTATGGGAGCGTTTAAAAGCAGCTGCCTATCAATGAGTACCAAATTGAGTCGAAATAGTCTTGATTATTGGACCCAGAGTCCGCCTGTGCCTATTGATTCCCGACCCACACCCGCACCGCAAATGACAACGTAAATATTATTTCACCCATTACATCAAAGAATAGCGGTTCACCCGTCAGGTAGCCGGCCGCATGCAGGACTCTGCTATGATGACCCCTGTCCACCATTGAAAGCACCTACAATGATCAAGTATCAGAACTGGACCTTGGATCAGTGGAAGAAGATTCAGTTCAATTCAATTCACATTTAATTGTATAGCGCGTTTCACAATACACCATTTCAAAGCAGCTTTACAGAAAATGCAGTTATGTATTTCAGAAATGTACATATACAAAATCACAGTTAGCGAAAAAGGTATTAATTTAAACAATGTAATCATTTAATGCAGAAACAATGAGCTCATTGAAGTAATTAATACTTGTTTGTTAACAAATGATTATGACATTAGAAAATTGTAGCATTGGTGCATGTTGATTTAGAGTTGCGTCATCTGAAGTCTTCGCGGGGTTGGCGCCGTCTCTTCATAGGTGTTGGGATCTGAAGTCTTCATAATAGGCTGGATCCAAACTGGAGCTGACAAACTCTCTAGTTAGTTACCTCAGGATGGGCATCCCAAGGTAAAACAGAGAAGCAAATAGAAAATAATTAGGGTAGCTGCTGTTCATACCATTAAGCAAGAATAATCATGTGCATTTGATCTGATATAACTGTATAAGGTTAGGAGATGCATTATATGAATGTTAGGCTAAAGAGATGCGTCTTCAATCTAGATTTAAACTGGGAGAGCGAGTCTGAGCCCCGAACATTATCGTGAAGGCTATTCCAGAGTTTAATGTTTCAGAGCCAAATGTGAAAATGCTCTGCCTCCTTTAGTGGACTTAGATATTCTAGGTACTATCAAAAGCCCAGAGTTTTGTGACCTTAAAGATCACCTGGTCCGATGAATCCTGTTTTCTTGAACATCATGTAGATGGCTGTGAACATGTGCGTCGTCTAAGTGGGAAGTGAGGGCACCAGGATGTACTGTGTGATGACAACAAGAAAGTGGAAGGAGTGCGATGCTCTGGGCAATGTTCTGCTGGGAAATCATGTGGATGTAAATTTGACACGTGCCACATACCTAAACATTGTTGAAGAACCCTTCATGACAATAGTGTTTCCCGGAGGAAGTGGCCTCTTTCAGCAGGATAATGACCCTGCCACACGATCAGGAATGAAGAGTTCAAGGTGTTCCCCTGGCCTCCAAATTCCCCAGGTCTCAATCCAATTGAGCCTCAACAAGTTCGATCCATCAGCGGGTTGGCGCTGTTTTGGCAGCATGTAGAGGACCAACAGCATATTAGCCGGTCATAATGTTTTGGCTCATCAGTATATACAGTCATTGTCAGAATTGACCAGGACCTCGGGCAGAAAAATAGGTCCACAATTTTAAAGACCCAGCACTATATTTAAAAGTGGGCATGGGGTACTATTTATCCTTCTTTGCACCAAAGCCATCTTGTGTGTTTGCTGCCAAAAAGTTATTGATTTATTTTCATCTGACCATAGAACCCAGTCCTGGTTTAAGGTCCAGTAGTGTCTGGCTACTGAATTTGCTGGAGTTTGTTTTTGAATGAGAGCAGAGGATTTTTTTTTCCTTGAAACCCTGCCAAACAACATTTGGTGATGTAGGTGCTGTTTGAAACAAAGGTGCTGTTTGGTTTTTGACCCCAAGACTTAACTAATTTCTGCATTCCTCCAGCTGTGATCCTTGGAGAGTCTTTGGCCACTCAAACTCTCCTCTTCGCCTTGCATTAAGACAATATAGGCTACGTTCACACTGCAGGCTGAAACGACCCAATTCCGATTTGTTTGCCCCTATGCGACCTGTATCTGATTTTTTCATGACAGTCTGAACGACACAGATCCGATCTTTTCAAATGCGACCCAGGCCACTTGTGTATGTGGTCCAAATCCGATACGTATCCGATCTTTTGAAATGCGACTTCAGTGTGAACGGCCAGGTCTCATGTATCCGACCTGCACGTCATTGATACGCGACAAACGTCATAATTCTGCGTTGAAGTAGGCGGGAATGAGAAGATAAACACAGTGTTGCCAACTTAGCGCCTTTGTCGCTATTTTTAGCGACTTTTCAGCCCCCGTTGGCGAAATTTTTTCAAAAAAGCGACTAGCGACAAATCTAGCTACTTTTTGGACAAACCTCAGTAACCTCCAAATGTTGCCAGCACAGTCCTGCGAGCGCGAGGTTTGCGTTCTCCTTGCCGTCACACACCTCTCTCTGCGTCTACCCTGTTCAGTGAATGGCTGAGAGAGGAGCAGCAGCACGGCAGACGTGAATGAGCAGTGTTGTTTCCACGGACTTATCACTTATCTTTTGTTTTATATTTAAAGAATTTAGTTTGACCATTTTATTTTATTACTTATGCTAATCACTTGTAATACTCACTATCACAGTGCTTTAGTTCACCCAGTTTCCGAACTCTCTCAATTCAGATAATTTTACACATATAAAAAATAGTCATTCAATAGCTACTCGTTCTATTGTCTGACAAAAAAATATAGTAAATGAGAACAGCTTTATTGGACATTCGGCTATATTATATTATATTTTAGTATGTTATATTAAAATACAGTATGTGAGCATGATTTTAACGAGAAAAAACATTAGGCAGGCAGAACCCAAGTACGCCACGATGACGTCATGAATATGCTAATTGACGTATGACGTCATCTAGCGACATTTAGCGACTTTTAGGGGAGGCGTTAGCTACTTTCCTTTGAAAATAGTTGGCAACACTGGATAAACACACTCACATCAGTATCCCACCACTCCTGGCTGCGACTCCGCACCCACACGTTTCTCTGTACCGACGTTGCTACCACTGCTCCACAAAACGCCATGGCCAAAAACCTTGCTCTCCTCCTTCTTTTTATTTTTCTTCTTAAAATGAGAAGATTGTAATTGCGCTGGCTCCGTTGGGAAAATAACTTTAATATCGCTAAACGAGCTCCACTGTTGACATCCATGTTTAGCTACTTCCGCAAACAACAAGTGACGTCGTTGACCGTTGAGTACTCTTCTGCGAATGCGGGTCACTTCTGGGTCATTTCACGTTCACACAGGAGATCACAAAAGGTCGCATTTAATTGGAAATGTGAACGGCCTTGCAAAAAAATCGAATTTTTCCAAAAAATCGGAATTGAGCATTAAGCCCTGCAGTGTGAACGCAGCCAAAGACAAGCATCCTCTTGCAGGCAGATTTGTAACATCTTTAGTTACCATGCTGATGACTTGGGTCTGTGGTGGAGTAGTGAGTTTGATGTGTAATTAAACTTCTGTGGGGTGTGGACTGGATTGATTCCATTCCTAGAGCTTCCGAATAAATGGGTTTTTGGGGTGCGGACTGATGGGGCAGTGAACCCGAGGTTACCCCGTGAGTCAGTCCTAGAGCTCCTCCTGTCCGATTTTAGGGAAAAATTTCATATGTTGGCTTGTTATTCTGAGTTCATAATAAATCTTATGTGCTTTTATAATCATCTTCATCTTCTGTGGATCAAAGCGTTACAGCTGTAGAGTTGCAAGCCACTGGGCTATAATAATATTCATAGATCTATCTTATGTGACGTGGTTGTGCATGATTTGGCAATAGGGAACCATACACCAGCCTATACACACATAAACATGTTTAAAAATCATCGGGAGGTTGGGAGGTACTCATAACGTGCTCGGCTTGTAATTCCTCTCACACAATGCGAGCCGCGACCATACAAGCATCAGCCATTTCCATGCGATTTCTCCTGAGAGAAAAAAAATCGCCTGCGAGCTCTTAAGACAGACTATAAATCGTACGGCTACAAATTTCCGCCTACCAGGGTTACAGACTCCTGACTTGTAAGATCATCTAACTGCGTGACGTAAATTACGTTAATGAGGCAATTGCAAGTGCTTCAGTAATTTATTTGCGTAAAATTATTTTAATGCGTTAAAGATTCTGAATTAATCGCATGCGTTAACGAAATAATGTTGATCATGTTGACAATGTTGAAAATAATGTTTACCATAAAATATTCTTATATTTGGAAAATGTTTATACGTATAGAGAGGTTTATATTGACTATCCTTAGAACTGAGAGAAGCTGGGCCTCATATCCTAATATATACATTGTACAACTGTTGCCCAAACAACCTCTATCCAGCCCTGTCGCCCTTCAACAAACAGACCTGGTTGAAAGAGCATGCAAGATAAAAGTAACCAATTGAACTATGGAGACACTAAAAGGGAACTTCCAATTGACTCAACATGAACATAATTTTAATTCAGCCAATTTTGGCTGAAAGTAGTAGACAAAATACATAGAGATTCTGTTTTGAATGCCCTCTAGATATGTATAGATAAACTTTATTGATCCCTGAGGATAAAATCAGGATCTTTGAACTCTGGACACTCTCTGTCTTCCCAGAGACCTAATATCTTTTCCTGGATAGACTCGTATCTTCCTGGATTACACTATTCTGTGCCAGCTACTAAACACGTTTGAAGTTTAATATTTATTGCTGTCGGAGCCAATAGCCCCGTGGGCAGCGCTCTGACACGTGGAACGGTTGTGCTTTGGGTGACTTGAGTTCGAGTCCCAGCTTGTGGATGTTTCCTGAACCGATCCCCCTCTCTCTCCCACTTCACTTCCTGTCTATCTATACTATCCCAAGAAAGGCAAAATGCCAAAAAGAAATGATATATATATATATGTTATATATGTTTGTCCATTTACCAGAAAATATAAAGTAGTTCTGATACATTTTCCCCTTGATCTTAGATTGTAGAAAACTTTTCACACTGACAAAACTTTTCACACTGACAAACCTTGTAAGATTTAAGGATTTATAATGTTTTTTCCGTTCATGTTAAACTCCAAATGGCATCTGAAACAACTTTGAGAAATTCAAAATTCGGTCTGCAAATTAGATTGACTTAATCAGCACAGATTTTATCGATTTTATCGATGTTCCTAAAGCCGTTTTGCTGTTCACAATGTAGGGTGATGTTTAAGTTCTCCTGGTACTTAATTCATATAAATTTAAGAAATGGAGTTGATGTGGTGAAGGGATTCTGGAAGAATTGTCCCACAGGTGAGGTAAGTGACTGCTAATATCCAGGATTAGGATAAACTTTAATTTATCCCCTTTTTTTTTTCAATTTTATAGTCACAAAACAACCTTCCCTGAATGTTTTCTTTTTCTTCTGAATGTTACCCATTTAGGTTTAATTCTTGGGTTTTTGGCTTTTTAACATATGTTAAGTTAGTCCCCCTGTGTTAAATTGATCAAAAGTGACAGTAAATACATTTATAATGTTACATTCTATTTCAGATGCCGTTTTTTTTTTTTACTTTATTCATCAAAGAATCTTGAAAAAAAAATGGTACACAACTGTTTTCAAACTTGATAATAATAAGAAATGTTTCTTGAGCATTAAATCAGCTTATTATAATGATTTCTGAAGGATCACACTAAGGAGTAATAATGCTGAAAATTTAGCTTTGATCACAGGAATAAATTACATTTTAAAACACATTCAAATAGAAAACAGTTATTTTAAATTGTAATAATATTTCACAATATTTTGGATCAAATAAACACAGGTGAGCAGAAGAGACTTCTTTCAAAAACATTAAAACATCTTCCTGATCCCAAACTTTTGAATGGCAGTGTATGTGGACAGGACCTACGTCTTATGAATGTGAAGATCTGCTTAGTGAATATGAAGAACTGCCTCCTTGAACCCTGAACAAAAGAACCAACCTTTAATACAAAGCATACATAATTGTGAGTATTGTTTCATTTCTTCGTATTACCACCTTACCTGGAAGTATGCCAAGTGGAAAATGCAGTTAAAAGATCATTGTAGAAATTGCATTGAGAGGAAGCCCTTTTTAGTACACTGTTTATTTTGTAGACTACTTTGAGAAACCAGATATTATGTGAGTAACAATGAAAGACTAATTCCTTCCAAAACAGGAAGTTGATCTGATAACTATCACGAGACTGTTATATTTAATTTTTTATTTTCAAAGTCATGGATTGAAAATAAATAAATAGCTAAGCATTACGGAACCGATGAGTGCTGACAATACCTTAAAAAGCTTTGGTTGCAATTAACGGGCTATAGACGGAGCTATGGACAAAACGGAGAGGATCCTGTGAGGACTGGATTCTGAGATGCAGATAACCAGTGAGTAAATTAAACGACCTCAGCCTTTTTTCTTTTTCTTTCTACCTGAGCTTCAACATTTTGTAGCTGTCTCGTGGATGACTGGTCCATTCTCCACCTCTGACATTAGTGAGAGCGTTCCACCTTTTCTGCTTAATCGCTTTCGTGGAGAGAGGGGGCATTTACATTCATAGAAAGCTTGCCAATAGGGTGATGCAAAGCCTGACTGATCTGAGTACGTGCCTCCTGGGAAGGGACGGTGTCATTGTATTTGATCGCGTGTGCGTCCCACAGAGGACTTGAAGCAGCGCGCAGGGCTGGATGCGTCTGTGCTCCAGTCTCTCCATGTCTTTTGCGCCACCAGTCGAGCTGTCTTTGCGCGATATTTGTCATTTTTAATCATGTGTTTGAAAAATGCCAAGTTGCTTTGCGAATGTTTCACGGTTCAGGTAAGATCCTTACGCTTTTACAAAATTTGGCTTTGCATGTGCGCTTAGCAACAAGTGGAAATCTGTGTTTTTGTTGTTTTGGCGCGTTAAATTCAAATTGAATGCAATGAATAGCAAGCAATACGTTAATCGTTTACTGTTTATCAATGCATAGGGCAAACGACAAATATAAATGCCACAAAAATTGTTTTTTACTGGTATTATTAATAATTTGAAACTACGAAAGTGAGCATGTAAGTGAAAGTGAATTGAATGGTGGAGCAAATCATCACTTGAATTATAATACGAAATCAAAAAAAAAATGTTTTTATTAAAATGCTCATATTCTCCTAGTGATCAATCAAAGTGCATTTTAATTGGCAAACATGAAAGGTATTATTCATAAACGGGGTTGTTTTGAGCTATCAGTATTTCTTGTAATGAATTTGTGTTGGAATTTCCCATGCATGACCTGGCATCTTTACAAGCATGAGCTTTACATTACAACAAGAGCTGACTCACTCTGTGACTGTGTAAAAGTGCTGCATCATCAGAAGTTGACAATAGACTAGCAAATTCATTCTGAAAATGAGAGTGACTTTGCAGAAAAAAAGCTTGTAGACAGATCGGATGTTCACAAATGGCTTCTCTAGTGGTTTTCCCTGCAAGAAGGGAAAAGAAAGTTATCACAATGTACACACACACAAAAAAAAAAAAAAAGATATTTAATTTTTAAGAACCATTGTTGATTGTACCATTGTAGATTAATTAAACCATTGTAGGTTTAATTGTACTTTCCTGTACAATTGCATCAATGAATTTCCATAGCCGAAGTCCAATTTAATGAAATATTATTATTATTTTAATGAAGTGTTCACACAGTCAATGTATTTGATGAAAAAAAGCTAATTTACATTTTTAGGTCAAGGTCCTTGGTTTTTACCAAGGGTAAAACTCACCACTTTGACAGTGCTCTCTCTTGCAAGGCAAAAAATAGACTCTAGTTGTTGGCATTTAGTGTTGGCACTTCCCCTGTTACCTTTAACATTGGCTATGATCCTAACTTCAAGCCCTTAGAAACTTGGTGTAGTACACTCGGTTCCCTCTGCTGGAGTGTAAAGCATGTGATATAGTCTCTCCCCCTCTTTCTGTTGCTATCCTTTAGTCATTCAGTGAGGTATATAAGCCTTGTGTTTGTGCAAGGATATGGAGAGTTAGCACATTCTCCATTGAGAGATTCTCTTTAAATCAACCTCTTGACTCTGGCTGTTTAAATCTAAGGCCCTATAAATGAGTGAATAATTTGTCTTTTCATTGCTTAATTGAATTAAATTGAATTTAAGTAGCCCCTTGAAAACATAATCAACTTCCTTCATTCCTCCTCTTAAACTAAAATTCTCAATTATATTGATTTCACTCTTTTTGACAATTATGTATACTTTTTTTATTACATTTTATAACTCACTTAAATTTGTATATGATAACCCACTAATGTGTACACTACCGTTCAAAAGTTTGGGGTCAGTAAAGTTCGCTGGGACAAACTTTTATATTGGCTTGACAAAGCCTTGTTTGAAAGTTTATAACATTTTTGATCGTCCGATTAATGAAAATCGTAAGTCTGATCATTTAGAGAATAAGAACAGCCCTGACCCGAGTTTGGTGGTTGTAGCTTGAACTTCCTAGAAGGAGATACTGTTTAAATTTAGTTTACTTTCTTCAAGCCAACATAAATATATTAAGATAGAAAACAGTTGTTTTAAATTGTAATATATAATGCAACATTACGTTTTTGCTATATTTTTGGATCAAATAAATGCAGCCTCGGTAAACATACAAAAAAAAAATCCCACTGAGCCCTAACTTTAATAGTGTGACTAAAACAAATGTGTGTATGTGGGCCTGCAACAGCACCTCGTCATTGCTGGGTCACTATAACTGAATGAAAGATGGAGATGGCTGTTTACAGAGATAATATCCATATGTTTAGCTGTGGGAGAAGTGACTACATTTAATTAAATTACGTGACTGTAAAATGTTGGAGGCTTGGTCAGATGAAATGTAGCTGATTACTTGGTGGACGTGCGTTCTGCAGCATTCAGACAGACTCTGTGTGTTTCTACAGCAGTTCTTGGTTTTTCCATAGGTCATGCTGTCAACAGAACCTCTGTTGCTTTCGTGACAAGACGCCATTCTCTGCCAAGATCAGCAGTAAAGTGATTTGTCAAGCTGAGGCCACCAGAAAAACTTGCAAAGAAAAGAAAGAAAATTCTGATCATTGACATTCTAATCAAAATTTTGGCCCAACTTTGAGTGTTTCATGCGCTCAAGATCAGAGCATCTCCAGAGGGTACATCCGCTTTGATCAGAGTCCTGTTGCGTCATAGCCAGCTAAAGCTGAAAGAGTGCATTCAAAAAGGTTCCAATAAGAAATAAATGTTGTTCAATCACATGGCCAGCTGCATAGGATGAATCCTTATTCACTCAGTGCTTATCTGCCCTAAAAGTGGACAAGCAATGTCGAACCTCAAGGCTTGAGCTCGGCAGAGTAAAGAGAGGAAACGATAGGAAAAGATTAGAATTACAATTTGTTGCCACTGCAAATATGTATTTTTATCATTTCATTTTTGCTTTGACTCAGACGCTAGGTTTCTGACACGCATGTGATAGAGGATTAAAGTTTGCAGACCAGACACACACAAACACTCTTTCTGTGTAATCCGTCTCTTTATTCCAGATAGACAGAATAGTCGAGCGTTGTGTGGGTGTTGTCTTTTTCCTTATGATTTTTTCTTCTTCTTCTTCTTCTTCTTTTTTCAGTTGCTTAAATCTTGACCTCTTTTACAGGTCAAAATGTTGGTTGCGGGTCTTATTTATTGGCTTGTTTGCCAATGTAATGTTTTACAGTGGTTTGTTTATTTACAGATGGCTATTTACTGCACACACATCATGAAAGTAATGGCATCTGTTGGTGTCTTTTAGAGAAGTGGCGTAGTGTAATCTCGGGATTGTCCTCGTCTAACGGTGCGGTGTGAATTTGCCTTTAAATGCCACTTCACAAACGACGACCAACAGCAAAAGACACTTTGTGGGATCAGTGTTTTTCCCCTGTCTGCCGCTGTTGCTGTTGGTCGGCACTTGTTTTCACTGACTGAACGTTGAATCGCCATTTGTCGGGTTTTGTCATGTCTGAGAAGTGACGGTGCCGTTGATTTGTGTCTGTCGATGCTGTGTGAATTTGCCTTAAGAGTCTTGAAGTCACTGCTGGCGTCTATACAACCCTCTACACACACCGTGGCAATAGAATTGCCATTGGCTATTAAATTTTTTAGTTTACTTGCCAGACTGATGTACTATATATATATATATAAGGATTCAATTTTCTTTCTTTTCTTTGCGAGTTTTTCTGGAGATATATATATCTTATCCATTGCACTGGATGGCGCAATGGATAAGACACATGCCTTTGGTGTGAGAGACCCGGGTTCGAATCCACTGTGAGACACCAATGTGTCCCTAAGCAAGACACTTAACCCCTAGTTGCTCCAGAGGCGTGCGACCTCTGACATATATAGCAATTGTAAGTCGCTTTGGATAAAAAGCGTCAGCTAAATGAATAAATGTAAATGTAAATTTATATATATAAAATTCCAAAGGGGCTGGGCGGTATGACGGTATTTGTTACCCCGGTAGAAAATGTCAACCGTAACAGATTTTTTTATTCTGTGTATACCGCGACATGTAAATGAGTGGGCGTGGTTAACTCACGTGCAGCGTGCGTGAGACTGAGATTTGTCAAAGAAACATGGAGAAAGCAGATCAAGAGGATCCACAAAGGAATTACGTTTTATAAAGGGTTGTTGTTAACGTGATATTTTCAGGGGGGGAAATGTGCAGCAGTCAACTAGAGCAGTGCAGCACCCGTAGGCTACAGTTTAGCCAAGACATGGCAAAAATGTACCGGGGAACCCAAACTAGTATTACTAATATCCTACAAAACTAAAAGGAAGTAATTTATTATGAATAGAATAGTTCAATATAAAATATTCAGATATTATAAACTGATTGATGAAGTAAAGCAATAACATGAGATTGAAAAATTATTCAGCAACACTTTATTTAAAGTTTAATTGCACCTATGAGTTGTATTTAATATCAGTCAGTTGGGGGCAGTTCATCTAAAAGTTGATCAGTGTGTTTTGTTTACTATATTTAGCTATCAAAATAGTTTACCAAAGAAATAATTTAGTTGGCTAACAAACTTTTTGGGAAAGCACCCCTGGAATCTGTTTGTCCTGACTTGAATGCTGTAGTCTCTTGCTAGAGAGTATAAGTGTAAATGTGCTGGCGTTTTTTAAAATATTTTTTTTATCTCATCTAAAGATTGAATTGGTTTATAACTGATCTTCATCTGTTCTGTGTGTGTCAGGACTCTTTGCCTTACTGCTGATGGTGCTGGAGTGGACCCGTCCAGGCCTGTCCTCCCCATTACGCCCCATCTGCGACCTGCGCGTCCTCGACCACTACATTAAGGAGGCATGGGATGCAGAAGCTGCTGTGGTGAGTGACATTCACATGACGGCTAAAGCTGTTCATTAGAATTTCACACGGGACACTTTCTTGTGTTCCATCTGTGCAATTTTAATCTTACACAGTGTCAAGCTAATTCTCAGCGTGTGAATGTTCTTGTTATCACAGAGAGCTTGTAAGGATGATTGCAGCAGTGCAACAAACTTCACTGTTCCTCTGACCAGAGTTGATTTTGATGTCTGGGAAGCGATGAATGTAAGTTACATGAAGCTACTGTTGTGAAGATTGTAATATAATATAGTCATTTCCAAAATCAATACCATAATAAATAACATGCATGTAGTTTTAATATTCCTCTCTTCTGTATGTCTCTTCAGATAGAGGAGCAAGCTCAGGAGGTCCAGTCAGGCATTCACGTGCTGAACGAGGCCATCAGCTCATTACAGGCATTTAATCAGACTGACGTGATACAATCCAACATAGATGCCACTATTAGAAACATTGTCAGCATCAGACAAGTGCTGCGAAGTCTCAGCATACCGGTGAGTTACACAGAGTCTCTTCTGCTCACCAAGGCTGCATTTATTTGATACAGTGAAACAGTGCCCCTTTTTACAAGGTGTAATATAAGTCTCAGGTTTCCCCAGAATGTGTCTGTGAAGTTTCAGCTCAAAATACCTCACAGATCATTTATTATATCATGTTGTTAATGGCCATTTTTGAGTGGAAGGAAAAACATGCTTTCTTTGTGCATGTATCTCTTAAAGCAATAGTTCACTTCAAAAAGAAAAATCTGTCATCATTTACTCACCCTCACGTTGTTTCAAACCTGTATTTCTTCCTTCTGCCGAACACAAAAGAAGATTTTTAGAAGAATGTTGTTGGAACAAACAGTTGATGGAGACCATTGACTTCCATAGTATTTTTTTTCCTACTGTCCTATCCTAATAAAATACATTTATTTCATACCAAGTATACTACAAACCATTAACATGTTTACTGACATATTGCTTTAGAATGACTGACATAAATATTATAATTAAACTTTACCTGGAGCACTTCTTTATTGCACAATGCACATTTATTAATATTAAGCCTAAAATGTGTTTTAATATCACTATTAGGAAGGATAAGTATGATCTCTGTATAATATCAATCTTTAAATGCAAGATATTTAAAGTTCACCTAAAGTACTTGCAATAGTTTCACTTTAGCACAATCAAATATACTTAAGAATTTCTTTAGTTTGACCTATTCCCGGATAACTAAAGTGCATTAAGTGTATACAAAATTTAGCAGACTTTAAGTATACCAATTTAGTATACCGAAAGGTCAGTGGCAGGGAATTTATATTAAGTACATAAATATGTAAACGTATTTGTAGTATACTTAGCATAAAATAAATGTATTTTAGATACATTTTAGTATATCTTTTTTTCACTATATGGTTATTACAATTTAAAATAACTGTTTTCTATTTGAATATATTTAAAAATGTAAGTTATTCCTGTGATCAACGCTGAATTTTCAGCATTATTACTCCAGTCCTCAGTGTCACATGATCCAACCATTCTAATATGCTGATTTGCTGCTCAAGAATAATTATCGATGTTGAAAACTGTTGTGGTTAGAAAAATTAGTTTTCTAGGTTCTTTGATGAACAAAGTTCAAAAGAACAACACTTGTTTGAAATAGAAATCTTTTGCAACTTTTGATCAAATGAATATGTCCTTTCAGAATTAAAGTATTCATTTCTTTCAAAACAACAAAACAGTCAGCGCCGATAGCCTCGTGGGCAAGTGCGCCAACATGTAGCGCCATTGTGCTTCAGGCAACCAGAGTTCGAGTCCCGGCTCGTGGACCTTTCCCGATCCCGTCCCCCCTCTCTCTCTCTCTCACCTTTGCTACTGTCCTATCCTAATAAAGGCAAAAAATAAAAACAAATCTTACTGACCCCAAACATTTGAATGGATAGGACACTTAGAACTGAATTTGCATTTGGCAGATGCTTTTTCCCAAAGCAACATACTGTACAGTCCATTCAAGCTATACATTTGATTCAATATGCATACATTACATCTACATTTCATCAGCTTGTCTGTTCCCTGGGAATCAAACCCCACGACCTTGGCTTTGATTGCTTGCGTCATGTCATGCTCTACTACTCAAGCTACGGGAACAGGAAAATGGATGTTATGCTAATCAAGTGCAGTGTACTACAAACTTATGTCAGCTTCAGGAAGAGAGCATGTTCGTCACTTTGATTGTGTCATAGTGTTACGTAAAAACAAGCAGCAACTGTGGGACTAATCTCTAAAAAGTCTGTAAAAATAGGGTCCAATGTACTGTCTTTATATGAAGGAATTTGTCCGGATTTATTTGTTTGTTTTTTGTGTGTGTGCAAATTTTTTAATTACTCATTGTATTGTGTTGTGTTTTATGGTTAAAGGAAATGTTCATAAACTTAATGAAAAATATTCTAGCAGAAAATTACCAGTACCTCTTACAATTTTCTACAGATTTTTTTCTTTTCTTACAGTGAATACAGAAAGATTGCTTAAAATGTAAAATTTGTGTCTAAAATGTAAAACTGTCACAGAATATTTGAGTCAGTATTATTTAAATTTTATTATAGTTTTATTAATATTTAGAATTTTTTACTTTTCATGCAAATGTTTTGCTTAATTTTTTAGTAAAGTCTTTTTTTTTACCTATTTTGGTTTATTTTCATTTTAGTTTAGTTTTAGTTTTTATTTCCAGTTAATAATTTTAGTGCTTCAACCTATTATACCCTTTTACAACGTCTTGATTTTGTTTCTGAGCTCTATTAGAAGAGGTTTTCATTGCTTGAATGTTTAAAAACACCTTGTTTTTCACATATTCTCCATTGTTGCAGCTCCTCTTTTTCCAGTCTGTCAGTAACGCTCTGTTTAGTTCCTGTCCCTATGAAGCTCCTCTTTCTGAAAAGTGCAGTGTGCTTTTTAGGAAATACCAATGCTAGTTTCAACACACTAATAACTAACTCAACCCAGCCTCGTCCCTTTATTCTGCGTATGCCTTGGGGTGGGAATTATCTAAATGAGGAATATTGTGACATGTTTGTTCCTGGAAGAAAACTCAAGACTACAATGGAGACTTTTTTAGGGAGTTCAGAAACAGTGACACTGATATAGAGAATAACTCCCGCTGGAGGGACTTTGTGCTTTTGGCCTTTTTTATGCTCAAACAGCAACATTACACACTTAAGAAAGTTGAACATTTTAAAAAGCATAATAGGACTCCCTTAAAGGCAACATTTTACATTTTCGTTTAATCCAAGTTTTTCCAACTATTCTTTTTTTTTTATTTCAGCTTTATTTCAATTAACAGAAATGCTTTAATAGTTTTAGCAACTGATAATAACCCTGATTTGAGTTACACTGTATACGTTTATTTACGCTTTCATTTCTCTCTGTCTCTCAGGAATATGTACCTTCAACCAGTGGTGGAGAAGACAAGGAGACGCAGAAAGTATCCTCAGTCTCAGAGCTGTTTCAGATCCACGTCAACTTCCTGCGGGGAAAAGTGCGTCTTCTGCTGGCCAGTGCACCTGTCTGCCATCAAGGTGTCAGCTGATACACAATTCAGGGCAAGAGTCAAACTAATTGAAGCTCCTCATATCAGGAGGCAGGATATGGACTATTACAAAGGATATGTCGGCGAAGATTGAATGACTGGGAGTTGTAGCACTTTGAAAGATTTACTCACAAAGGGAAAAGAATACATCCCCCAGAATGCTAAGCGCCCCCAATGGCTGTCTACTCACTGTGCGTCGAGCATTTGCAAACCCACCCGTGTTACCCGGCAAAAATCAACCAGAAGACATCATAAAACTGCAAGAAATCACTCCTCTTTCCCCATTTGACTGATGCAACTTTCCCAGCTCGACTGGGAAGGGTTATCTGGGACTCTTTAAAAGTGTTTTGTATTGCTTATGAAATTGTCATTATTTATATAGATTATATATATTTCCTAGAGCTGGAATCACTGGCTTTTGCAGGTTCTTCTCTGAAGCTATTCAAGAGAAAACCTCTCTTCCTCCATCCACCATGGCCTCAAGCACCTCCAAACGATGAACTGTTGATAGAGAAGACTATTTATCAATATTAATTATGCACTGTAGGTTTTATATTCATTTCCGTGTGTATGTGTGTGTGACTTTTTGAGAATGCTGCAGGGAATGTTTTAAATGTCAGAGGAGGAAGGTTGTAATGCTGAATTCTTACGGGTCAGTTGGGGTGAACAGGAAGAAGGACTAGATTGCTGCTTGTGTCGGGGGAATTGAAAGCTTTCGTGAGAGAGCTGATGAGGCTCTGCGTTTGCTCATGTCTGAATTACGCCGATGAGCGCGGCCTTGTACAGATAACGCTGGTGCCAGGAAAAATATTGATTAGTGTATGACGAACATCCTAGATTACTTCCACTTCACGCTCAACGCTGCATACTTTCCTTTGGGAAATGATCGTAAGGTTGAAATTTTGTTTCTCTTTTTCTGTTTAACTTGTTTGTGTTTTTCGTAAATAGGCAGGTTTTTTTTTTTTTTTTTTTTTACGTCTGTCAGTCAGTCACTGTTTGGGTGCAACAAAGTATGTTTGTAGATGTTTTTTCCTGTTATTTTGCTGTTGTGTGGTTCTTTCATCACATTGTTATTTGGTATTCAAATACAAAGTATTATTCTTAGCTAAAAACAAGGAGAGGAAGTTTTTCTTTTTTCGTCTTATGAAGCATCTCTGCTGAGAATACACTGCTCACCATTCTGTAAATACATTCATTTCCAAGGTGAGCTTTTTTTATAGCTATGATAGAGTGAATATAGGCATACATTATGCCTAAGCCATAACTGGAGTATAAGTATTGCAATTTTGTTTGTTTCCTCTGAAGGAATTTAGTCACACCACTAAATATTTTTGAACACAGTCTGTGTCATTCTTTTCACCTTACCACCAACATTTCTGCTCTTTTACAGTCTGGACAAACACTTTGATTTAGTAATACTTTTTTGAAAGAAGATCGAATCTATTACTGGTCAGCCAACAGCTGTCAGGTATCCTTGTATTAAATTCAATTCAGATTTATTTGTATAACACTTTTCACAATACATATTTCAAAGCAGCTTTACTGGAAAAAGCATGTTTCTACATTACAATTTAGAGTCATTTGTTATCAGAGGTGACTGTCAACATAATGTCCATATGTAAAAAATGTACAGTTAATAAGTAAGATAATACAAATCATGCAGTTAACTAACATCGTGTATTCATTTAGGCAGAAACAAGGAGCTCGTTAAAGCAATTATTACAAGTTGTGATCGTAATGATTACAATATATTGAAAATTTGTCAGGAACTAGCTTTTCTGCATCAGAAACAGATAACGTGCCATAGCTTAGCAATGTTTCTGAGGTGGAAGAAGGCTGTTTTTGTAACATTTGAAATATGATTATCGAAAGACATGTTGCTGTCTAATATAACACCCAGTTCTTTACCTGTAGAGGATGAAGTAGCAGTACATCCGTTTAGATGCAAATTGTATTCTAAGATTCTCTGTACAGGTTTTTGGTCCAATAAGTAATACTTCAGTCTTATCCGAATTTAATAGAAGAAAATTACTGGTCATCCAGTATTTTATATCTTTAACACATAATTTAGAGATTTCATCTGGTCGTGATCATTGGCATAGTGGAAATAATTCCATGTTTTCTAATAATATTACCAAGAGTGTATATTGAAAATAGCAGAGGGCCTAAAACAGAGCCTTGTGGCACTCCACTATTTACTGATGTTAACTTGGATAATTCTCCATTGAAATAAACAAAATGATAACAGTAATCGTTCTAAGAGTATGTCTTAATGTATAATGTCAAACACAGCACTAAGATCAAGTGAGATGCAGCCTTGGTCAGAAGCTAGAAGCAAGTAATTTGTAATTTTAACGAGTGCAGTTTCTGTGCTATAATGGGACCAGAATCCTGACTGAACTTTTTCATAGATATTATTAGTATTATTTTTTTTTTGCAGGAAGGAGCACATGACTTTATCTTTGATAAATGTAGATATAATGTATATACAGGAAGATGTGGGGGGGGGGGGGGGGCAGGAAGGTCCAACAATGTCTTTTTACTTGCCAGCACAACTGCAGCATGGTCATTAGTATACACACACACAAAAATAAATACATAAACTGTTTCTGAAAGGGGAAACATATGAAATGGCACATTTCCTTTTTACTTCTTGGTACACAAAAGCAATAACGTTCATATGCAAACTCAAATGCAAGGCTTAATAGTTTTAGCTTCAGTCTGAACCAGACCAAAACACGTACCAAATAAAACAGACAACGCCTTTAAAACACACCACAAACTTTACAATTAATGTTTATGAAGTCTTTGAATTTCCCATTTATTGTGTTTATAACTGATACGGATCCTGGCTCTACGGGTTGGGATAAAACACCTTGATGTGGATGGCCGAGTTATTACGGGTGCGTGTAAGTGGCTCTCCAGCTTCATCTGGATCCTCGGGCTCCAGGTCGTCGATGAGCTCTACGGTGGATGTGTTGGCGGCCAGTTGCAGCGCACCCTGGCTGGACGTCTGAAGCTGTAGGGCGATGTTAATGGCCCGGTTGATAGCCAGTCCCAGACCGTGGATGCAGATTTCCCTATGAGCGTCCAGAAGTTTCTGACATCTCGCCAGCTGGGCCTTGAAGTCTGTTTTCATATTGACGTAGACGTCATTCCGTCGTTTGGGCAGTTTGCGAGGCAGACGCTTGCGGAGGGTGTACTCCATCGGGTCCATCTCAAGAGACGAGCCCTCAGGGGCGGGCAGCACCATCGGAATGTGGGGTACAGAAGCTGACACTGGGCTGCGTGGCTCGGCCATGACAAATCACTGGAAAAGCGATGTACAAAGACAATCAGACGTGTTAATCAATGTTTAATGGTGATTTCTTCACAGGGTGACACAGAAGACATTTGTGTGCATACTGGCATTGTGTAACTGGTCCAACTCGAGGAGACTCGAACCAGCGTGGGAGGTGGGCACACAAACAAGGTAGCTAAAGACCACAGCCGCTAGCGCACCTCTTGAGATCAGGGGAGTGAGGTTTACACGCGCAGCTCATACTGGCCTATGTCCGGTACACTCTCCCTCCTAAACCTCACTCCCATCCGGGTCACGGCACCAAATTTAAACTGTCCTACTCGACCCACTCTGATATAAATAAAGCTCTGAATAATTCATGTGTTTTTTATTTGAACTAAATGAACTAAAACGCAAATCCATGATGTACTACACGGCTGCATCCGAAATCGCATACTTACCTACTATATAGTAGGGAAACACAGTATGTGACAAAAGTATGTCCGAAATCACAGTAGGCCTACTCATAAAAGAGTAGACAAAAAGTACCCAGATAACCAACTACTTCTGGTGAGATTCTGAAGTGTGCATAGGATGGAGACTTTACTATACCATGAGGCCACAGAAGAAGATTTGTGAATGACAGTGAAGCAAGGGAACTGATGCTGATAGGTCACATAATAATGACAACATTGCGAATGTAGTACATCCAGATTACATTCATACTACATGATAGAACTTTTTTTTTTAGCGGTCCTGAAGTAATTTCTAAATTATTCAAAATAAGTCCTCAAGTATGCGATTTCGGACGCAGCCTTTAATTCGCGTTGTACGGTTTTTATTTATTAAAAAGAACCGGCACGTATGTTACTGACTCACTGAACACGAGCCGACTCATACGAGTCTTTCGTTTGTGAATCTATACACTGTTCGCTCTGTATGTTTTGAGTGTATGTTTTTTAGCATTACGGATTAATCGATATGCTACATACAATTATATTGTCGTTTTGGTTTTTTGATTGTGAATCGTACCTTGAATTAGAATAGCTTGTTGTTTTTTCCCGCTCTATGTTAAATAGCTGGTAAATAAACTGATCTTCGTTTCGGCGGGTCTGTCTTCTCTCCTCATGTACCGGAAGTCCTCTCGCTTCCCATACAGGAACTGATACTTAAAGCCGTTCTGTTTGTTTACATAATATTATCCTGTTTTTGAAAATAATATATTTGCTTATTCCGTATACTGCATAGTTATAAATTACTATAAAAATAAAATAAACATGTATAAAAAAGGTTATATTTGTCTCCGTACCAGTATGAAACTAATCATTACGAAATGGGGAATATTGCGCTGTTAGTGTCTTTTATTTTGAAATTCATCCAGTTCATCCGCGTAGACGTAGTGTGTATGACTAGTGCAGTCACTCAGCGTTGGATCACTAGACGTAAGCTAAACTCAATGAAATCTGTTTCGTTTGTAAGGTCTTTTTAATTCACTGTCTATCTAGTTTCATTTAAACCATGTCGGACACATGGAGTCACATCCAGGCGCACAAAAAGCAGCTGGATTCCCTGCGAGAGAGGCTGCAGAGGAGAAGAAAAGACCCAACTCAGCTGGGCACTGGTGTGTTGACTAACTTTACATGCTATGAGATCTGCAAAACGATTAACTGTGTCTTAAGTGGTATTTGATTTACTTGTTAATAAAATATAACTACCCAGAAATGTGATGAGTTACCACGTTGATGCTGATACAATCAGCTTTATTTGCTTGCCTTTAAGTGCTGAACATTGAGAACACACAGGATTCTGTCAGAACAGAATAAGTGATGTTAAAATTTGAATGTGTGTCAAAGAAAGAATGAACCAGGTTTCAACCATTATTTCAGCAGTAAGTGAATTAGTGAGTATATGGTGCCACCTACTGTATATGCATTTAGTTCTTGTTTTTATTTTAGCAGAGGTTGGAGGTGTTGAGGGTGGATCTGTGAGGAGCGACAGTCCCGGACCGGCTCTCCAGAGTCCTCCACAGGTGGAAGATGAACAGCCTCCCGATCCAGAACTAGAGAAGAGACTGCTGGGATACCTGTCCGAGCTGAGTCTTTCTCTGCCTACTGATTCCCTAGCAATCACCAACCAACTAAACACTGTAAGAGCTGTGAACGTGCTTTTGTACTCTACCAGTCACACATCTGCTGTTACTATTTTCCACATTTGAGAAAAATAGTAAAGTTGTCAGAACTGTGAAGTATATGGATTATGAGAAACATAAATTGAGTCACACATTTTATTGTGAATGCTCCAGACACACTCATATCTGTGTAATTGTGTTTCTATGGCCCTGTTTACTCCTGGTATTAAGATGCGTTTTGACTGATCGGATCACAAGTAGACGAGTGAGACACATATACGTTTACACCTGGTGTCTCTTTTGTTCACTTTCAACCACTTCTGTCCTGATTTCCTCGAGGGAAGGGTCTATGGGTGGTAAATGTATGGGTTTTTTCAGATCTTTTGCTCTAATGGACTAAATAAGCTCACGCAATTTACATATGATCACGACCAGAGACGACAGAAAAACATATGGAGAGCATCAGCTTTAGTTTCTGTTCTGACAGTCTGATCAGCCGAACGCTGTGAGTGTGTGTTAGAAATCAGGAATGGTGGGAGAACATCGTGCTTGGTACGTTTTTGATCTCCAAACCAAACTTGGGTCTCCAACCGACAAAGTCTAAATCCGTCTGGCTAGCCGCTTCCCATAATGTTACGCATGAGATCAGTAGACGGAGAGAACACATTCGACCACATGAGCGTTTACACTACGAAAGCAATCCGGTCGAATGTGTTTTCGACTACCTCTGGAAGTGGTGGAAAGTGGACAAACTCAAAACGTTTTAGACTCCATTTACACCTGTATTTAGCGTCGTCCACTTGTGATCCGATCGACCAAAACTCATCATGCTACCAGGCAATTACCAGGACCTGTGTTCATCTTTAATTCTTCCCTCTCACTCTTCCTTATTTACTCAGTCTGAGTCTGCAGTTTCCCATGCCTGCATCCAAAGTCTCCTCCTCAAATTTTCTGCTCAAGAGCTAATCGAAGTTCGTCAGCCATCCATCGCTGCCTCCTCATCCTCTTCCTCGTCCACCCTCGTCACTTCTGTCGACCACACCAAACTCTGGGCTATGATTGGCGGCGCAGCCCAGCCGCAAAGAACCGCCGTTAAAAGAAAAGGAGATGACATCATTCATCAAAAAAGAGCCCCAGGCTCCTCCCCTTTGCTCCAAGCTCCATCTTCCCCTCCCAAGAAATCCTCTATCTCACTGGCTCCTGCCTCAAACTCCCAGCTAACCGGATCCTCTGGGCTTGGGGGGGGCGGACCTGAGAAAAAAGGGCGGAGCAATAAAGTGCAAGCTTCTCACCTGGACATGGAGATCGAGAGTCTACTGAGCCAGCAGTCCACTAAGGAACAGCAAAGCAAAAAGGCATTATACCTAAGTAGCAAATCACTCAAGCTTTGACTATTTGTATGTATGTGGAGTCTTATGTATGCATGCTTGTGCGTCAGGTGAGCCAAGAGATCCTAGAGCTTTTGAACACCAGTTCAGCGAAGGAACAGTCGATCGTGGAGAAGTTTCGCTCGCGAGGCAGAGCTCAAGTGCAGGAGTTCTGTGATTACGGGACTAAAGAAGAGTGTGTGCAGTCGGGGGACACACCACAGCCCTGCACCAAGCTGCACTTCAGGTCAGTTCACACACACACACTAATGCACACACTCACACTAATTCTATTTCTTCTCTGCATTTCTCCTCTTCTCTAGCTTGCTTCCTAATCTAGTTGTCTAATAAACCTGGCATTGTATATTACTATTATTATTGGCTCTTTGACAAATCACTTTTGTGTAAGTCACTTTGGATAACAGCCTCTGCTAAATGCATAAATGTAAATAACAAAACACCATATACATTTGATATAAATTAAAGTAAAATAATAGTTTTAATAAATTTAGAGATAATAGTAATCATAATAATCATGTTTTTTTATTTTTTATTAAACAATAATAGGATCTGAACACTTTTTTTTTTTGCCTTTTTATTTGTTGACAGGGTTTCTGCGGGTCTTGAAAAGTCCTAATTCACCCTTACACAAATATCAGTGCAGAAAGTCTTAAATTCATAAAGATGTGGTATTAAATGTTGCATGCATTGCAAAAATATTCCTTAGTATTTGTTGTCCTGTTTTCCAAAACAAATATCTAAACATCTTTGAATCAAGATGAAGTCTTGAAAAATTGTCTGTAAAGTCAATTGAAAAATGACTTTTTACAGACACTTGTAAAGTCTGTAAAATGAAGTCTTGAAAAATTGAACAAAATTTAGTGAGTTTATTCTTAAAACAAGAGCAAATATCTGCCAGTGAGTTATGAAAACTTCCCTTTGAATTATGTTGATTTTTCTGAGCACATTAGCAGATATTTGTTTTTGTTTTTTAATCATGAACTCATTTCATTTTGATCCATTTCACAGAAAACAAGATTTCATATTTTCTGTCATTTTGTATCTCCGGTAATAGTATCATGTAAAATATATTTCCATATTCTAGTGGTTGGAAGCAGAGCAATTCAAGCTACTTTTTTGTAAAATAAATTGAATAGTAAGGGATATCTGTTGGAAGTTGTTTTTTGCAAAGTCTGAAGTGTTGCTAATACAGCTCAATGTGTTTCTCCCAAGACATTTACATTTAGAGAACATATTGACATTGTGTTCCCTTCAGTTTATTCAATTAAAATGGTCTTATTCTTTTTCTTTTCTCTACATGGTCTTAAAAAGGTCTTTTAAATAGTCTTAAAGGGTTAGTTCAACCTAAAATGAAAATTTGGTCATTGTTAACTCACCCTGGTTTTGTTCTAATGCCGTATTAGGTTTTTTCTTTTTCGGGCCACAAAATGTCCCTCTCGTCTATATAATGGCAGTGAATAGCAACCAGCATCAAGCTTTTAAGAAGAGACGCAAAAGTATCACAGAATGATCTAATGCGACAAATATATTCCAAGTGTTCTGGGGGTTTACGATAGGGTTCGGTGAAAAACAAACCAAAATTGAATATACTGTTTAATGAAAATCCTACGGTGGCCAAGAGAGCTCAACCAAATACAGAAACGCTGCAAATACTCACAACAAGTGACTAACCTGGCTGGGACATGGTTGTTGATTATTTGCAGAGCGTTTCTGTATTTGGTTGCGTAAGTGCGAGCAGGAAATGTTTAAAAATGTCTCCTTTTGTGGTCCGAAAAAGAAAGAAAGACATACTGCATTAGAACAACACCAGGGTGAGTAAATTACGACTTTTCATTTTAGGGTGAACCCTTCGAATTTACCTTTTTTAAAACCTGCTCATTAAAATGTGACTTTCCTAGGCGAATCATCAACAAACACACAGACGAGAGCCTGGGCGACTGCTCCTTCCTGAATACTTGTTTCCACATGGACACTTGTAAATATGTGCACTATGAGATTGACAGTCCTCCTGAGGCCGAGGGTGATGCCCTGGTCCTGCAGGCTGGGGCCGCTGAGCTCGGACTGCACTCCACCGAGGAAGACAGCAACGTTGGCAAGCTGTTTCCTTCACAGGTACAGTATCGGACAAATGGTCCGGTTCCACAGCTTCTGTCAAGCTATAATATAATCGATTTGAAACTGAAAATCCCCAAAACCAATATAATATACTAATATAGAATTAGGCTTAGTCTCTTGATGTGTTTCTAATCTGTAATTGCTTTCAGAGCCTCTTCTATTGCACATTTGCTGTTCTCGCATTTATCCGCAAATTCAAAAATTATTTTCATTTTGATTTCAATGGTTAAAACTGCATTTTTATTTTAGGACACACTACAGTTCAAAACTTTGTAGTTGGTTAGATTATGTAATCATTTAATGTTTTCGAAAGAAGTCTCTTATGCTCAGGCTGCATTTATTGGAGTAATAATTCTGTAAGGACAATTTAAAAGAACAATTTATGTATTTTTAAAAAATATAATTTATTTATGTGATCAAAGCTGAATTTTCATTATTATCAATGTTGAAAACAGTTGTGCTGATTAATATTTTTGTGGAAATTGCGACCATTTTTTCAGGATTCTTTGATTAATAGAAAGTACAAAAGAACAGCATTTATTTGAAATGGACATTTTTACTCTCACTTTTGATAAATGTAATGCATCCTTGCTGAATAAAAAATAAATAAAATGTTTACTCGTTTAAAACATTTACACAAAAATATTAATCAGCGCAACTGTTTTCAACATTGATAATAATCAGAAAAGTTTTGTAAGCAGCAAATCAGCATATTAGAATTATTTCTGAAGGATCATGTGACACTGAAGACTGGAGTAATGATGACACTTTGCATCACAGGATTAAATTATATTTCAAAATATATTCAAATAGAAAACAGTTCTTTTCCATTTTAATAATATTTCACAATATTACTGTAGTTTTGATCAGACTTTCAAAAGCATAAAAAAATCGTACCGACCTCAAACTTTTGAGTGGTAGTGTTTAACCGATACATGCCCTTTGACCTTATCTCAGTGGATTTGCTGTGACATCCGTTATCTGGATGTGTCCATCCTGGGGAAGTTTGCAGTGGTGATGGCCGACCCGCCGTGGGACATTCACATGGAGCTTCCCTACGGAACGCTCACAGACGACGAGATGAGGAAACTCAACATTCCTATTCTGCAGGATGACGGTTTCCTCTTCCTCTGGGTGACAGGAAGGTACGGGCTCTGGGGGATCGGGGACACAAAGCTTCTTGAGACACTTTTATCTCGGTGTAATCAAACCATGTCGCGTCACTAAATAAGGGTAAACCTGAATACAAAAAGTAGTGATCATAGCATAGATGAATTTGATGTATCAGAGTTACAACAGCTTTCAACAACTTGATTAAATTTGTGTCTAAATACATTTTTCATTATCGTATGCATGCATAAGAGGAGTTAATAATAATAATAAATTAAATTTTTTAATGCGCTTTTCTCACACCTAACGTGCTAACAGAGTAAAAGACAAGAAAAACACAAATAATACAATAAATAATACAACAAACAATTTAAAACAAAACAATATAAAACAAGACTATACCCTGATTCGCATCTAACACTAAGCAATTGATAAGCAAATGATAAGCAATTTCTTAAAACGTTTCTTAAAAGAGCTTAATATGAATAAATGATCTGAACAGTTTGAAAGGAGGTGATGTAATGCTTGGAAACGATCCAAATGCAGGTCAACAATAGTTATGTTCTGTCTTCACAGAGCTATGGAGCTGGGCAGAGAGTGTCTGAGCCTATGGGGGTAGGTGATTCTACATGTGGAAAAATGTGAAGAGATATGGTGATCTCTTTAAATGGAACTAAATCAGTAAACGAAATCTTTTAATCTGTTTCTGTCACTCAATCAGCTATGAGCGTGTGGATGAGATTATCTGGGTGAAGACTAACCAGCTTCAGAGGATCATTCGTACCGGAAGGACCGGACATTGGCTGAATCACGGCAAAGAGCATTGCTTGGTACGCGTGAGAATATACACTACAGTTCAAAACGTTTGGGGTCAGGAAGATTTTTTTTTGAGGTCGGTAAAATGTTTTTGAAAGGACTCCGTTATGCTCACCAAGACTGCATAAATTTGATCAAAAACACAGTAAAAACAGTAATATTGTGAAATATTATTAAGATGTTTTAAAATGTAATTTATTCCAGTGATCAAAGCTGAATTTTCAGCATCATTACTCCAGTCTTCAGTGTCACATGATCCTTCAGAAATCATTCTAATATGATGATTTGCTGCTCAAGAAACATTTCTGATTATTATCTATGCTGAAAACAGTGATGTGTTTTTGTTGCAATGTTAGTCTTTGATGCTTTTGATCAATTTAATGGATCTTTGCTGAATAAAAAAGTTTTTTTTTTATATCTTACTGACCCCAAAGTTTTGAACTGTAGTGTAAAAGAATGAAGTTATTTTTTTATTCAATCTAACAGTGTTCAGATATTATTACACGGCTCTTTGGAATAACTCAAAACTACAGAGCCCTGAAAGAGACATGGTGATGGAAAAAATATGAGATGGGAGGATTCTCTTGTAACAGTTTTATGTTCCCATGAGAAACTTTGCTCTCGCTTGCTAAACTTTTGCATTCTCTTGCAAAGAAAGCATAAATTTTTCCTCCCATCTCATAATTTTTTCCATTGCCATGCCGTACAAAAACAGAATTTCATAACCGTATCACAGTGAAAGAATCCTGATCTCACTGTTGGGGTTTATTTTAGTGATCATAATGACAAGTTGGATATATATTAACCCTTACATATACTTATACATCTCTCTCTCTCTCTCTCTCTCTCTCTCTCTCTCTCTCTCTCTCTCTCTCTCTCTCTCTCTCTCTCTCTCTCTCTCTCTCTCTCTGTTTGTTTGTTCAGGTGGGAGTAAAAGGAAACCCACAAGGGTTTAACAGAGGTCTTGATTGTGATGTTATAGTGGCAGAGGTCAGTCATAACCAATATTACTGATAAAGCAGTGATGAATTTAAAGTGCCCCTTTTATGCTATTTTAGAGGTTCCTAATTTTGTTTTAGAGTCTCCTACAACAGGTTTACATGCATCCAAGGTCAAAAAACACTTTCATTTTCTCATAATATACATTGCACATCACCTCATTTCTCAAAGATTCAGTCTCTCTAAATCCCTCCATTCCGAAAGTCTACTCTGCTCTGATTGGTCAGACGGTCCAGCCTGTTGTGATTGGTCGACCATGTCAGAAACTAAACACCAATTATCATTTCTGAATATCCGAACAATAACGATGGCGTCGGTTTTTCCGTATGAATTCCAGTGCGAGTCCTCGTTCTTTTGAAGTGCATCAAAGTGGATTCTCAGGGCTGAAAACAGCGTCTCCTTGACATGAACAACACGAACCAAACTCTTCCAGTCTCAGCTACAACTACAGTGTTTGAGGGTCAAAGTAGACGCTGTTCACAGGCAGCCAATGAACACCATAGACTGGCATTATGCAAATGTATTACATTGTTACGTAGGTTTGTAACAGGAAGTGAGACTTGAATTGCTAACGACTCGTTTCAACAGATCAGAATCGATTCTTTCTTTTAGGAGACAATAACTTTATTTGTTATAAAGCAATATTACTCACTGCATGAAAGGTAATATTTGAAAAAGCATATTAGGGGCACTTTAAAAGTCTGTGATGATCAGTACACTTAATTATCTGTTTCATCCGTCTACACAAAAGGTCCGCTCCACAAGTCATAAACCAGATGAAATCTATGGAATGATTGAGCGTTTGTCTCCGGGCACAAGAAAGATTGAATTGTTTGGTAGACCACACAATGTGCAGCCCAACTGGTGAGTCAGACATTCAGGAGCTTTCTTGATTTCCAAATCACTTATAAGACAGAGTTACAGAGTGTTATCAGATGTGCTGTTGTCTTCCTTATTAACTCACTTGTTATCTTTCTCGTTTGTTTTCCAGGGTAACTCTTGGTAATCAGTTGGACGGTATTCACCTTTTAGACCCTGAAGTAGTGGCACGTTTTAAAAAGCGCTACCCCGACGGAGTCATTTGCAAACCTAAAAACATGTGAGGACTGGACTAGTGAGAGAATGTACAGCTGCTGGATGAACTCTGCCACAGGATTCAAGACTGAAAGGAACAGACTTTTGTACCACTTTGCTTTTTTCAATAAAAATGCTGAACCACATTTTTAGTTGACTTACAGATTGATTAATCATTTCACAGATAATTCTTTAAAGTCGGCATGAAATGGAAGTTCCGACAGTCTTTTCTTCCCTATTGTGACTATATCCAAGTAAATTGTCTTCTTAAATACTCCACTTTAAAATGAAAATTCTGTCATCATATACTCACCCTCATGTTGTAGACAGTTTTTGGTACCATTGACTTCCATAGTAGGAAAAAAATATGCTATGGAAGTCAATGGTACCAAAAAGTGTCTGGTTACTGACATTCTTCCAAATATCTTCCTTTCTGTTAAGCAGAAGAAAGAAATTCATACAGGTTTGAAACAACATGAGGGTGAGTAAATTCATTTTAAAGTGGAGTATCCCTTTAAACAAGAAAACATTAGGATGGGGCTTGACTTTGTCCCTCATGAATTGATTGGATCGTTGAATCATTGTGGTTTGCGATTGGTCGATCTCTTGTGAGTGACAGGTTGCCCCTCCCTCGCGCCAGTAAACGCATCATCAGAGAAGAAATATTGTCGCAAGGAGGGGAAGTTTGATTAAAGATTATGAATTTGAATTATGGTGACTTCAAGACAACTTTTCTAAAAGAATAGCATAAAACAACTTGTTTCTTTTTGACAGTTTTATTGTTTTACAATCATCAATGAAAGCAAAAGTACATGTGATGTTTTTATTCTATTATAATTTAGTTTAGTTGCTGTCTTTTTACTCATTACAATTGTTATTTCTTTAGAAAATGTATTTACACATTGTTTCATACAAAACATACAAAAATATCTTTCATATTAATTGTGAGTTCAGAGGTGTAACATGTCTTCTGTTCTTTTTCTGGGTTAGGGTGCACAAATACATATTTAACATCTATCAAAAACACAAATGTTAATACGTGCACATGATAAAGTGAAGATGGCACATAATCTAAAACCTGTTATTCAAACATGTTGAAACAGAAGCAATGACAAACATCTTCACCATTCACTCGACTGGTTTTATACATGCAATGAGAAAACCTTTTAGAAATGCTGAAAATGGAAAAACGTTATAATTATACATTAGTTTTACGTTACATGGAAACAAACATGGGTTTATGACGGGGTCTGTTTCAGATAGTCCTGAAATCTATACATCATAAAAATGAACAGCTTGTATATAAGGGCTAGAAAATGGAACTTGCATAGAAAGCAAAATAAGCTTTAGAAACCTTTCCGTTTATGTGAAAGAAAGAAAAAACATTCAGTTGCTTTTACAGTGCACTGACTTTATAATCAATGAGGCAAAGCGTGGTTAAATTTGACAGGCAAAATAATCTGTAAACTGCTAAACAAATTCATATCTGGCTCAAAACCCTCAATTGCCTTAAGATATCAGAGTCTCTGATAAAACCAACCAGAAGCATCTAGTTCAGATAGTGTAGATGCATATATAGCAGAGATGGTGGAGGGCAGATGCTAAAGGCTAAACAAAACAAAAAAGCACTTGGTGATCATGTAAACGTTGCCCCTAAAAATGTGTTTCACAATTTCCCCCTTTACCAAATTACACTCAGCTGTACCGTTACTGTTAGAGAACATCAAACACTTATCTTGACATTGTTACAATGCATACAGCTGACGCTCATGAGTGTCCAAACTCTCATGCTGCTTGTTCCTACTAATGGCTCGTCCTCCAGTTCCCCTCAAACAATCTCCAATGAGGGATTTAAACTGGATTGGGGCGGTAAATCTGGTTTACTTTCAAGGATTCTCCAGGGATCACTTGCAGAAGAAAGTTAGTATGTGGCGTCCACTGCATTGATGTTGCTATCCATCTGGTGCCGAAGCGAGAGCCGAGCCTTGTGGGAAAAATAGGCCTGTGGGCAAGTTGGACTGCTGGCGCTGTCCCCTTCACTGCCCCAAGAGGTGGTGGAGGACAACCGAGGCTTCAGCTCTTCACTTGCTACTACTGAAGACATAAGTAGAAATGTAAATAAGTTAGAAAACATGCATGGAATGTAAAGGGTTAATTCACCCAAAAATTAAAATTCTGTCATTAATTCCTCACCCTCATGTTGTTCCAAACCTGTAAGATTTCGTTCATCTTTGAAACACAAATGAAGATCTTTTTGATGAAATCTGAGAGCTTTCTGTCCCTCCATTGACAGCTTCACAACTGACACTTTGATGCTTCAAAATTTCATAAAGAGATCGCAAAACTAATCCACGTGATTTGAGCAGTTTAGTACAAATTTTCTGAAGAGACTCGATCGCTTTATATGATGAACATATTTAATTTAGTCTTTTATTCACATATAAACATTGATCAGCGAACATAAACAGAAGCTCAACTGAACCTGCTTGATGCGCGAGAACAAACCTCATTGGTTCTTGCTGAAGCTCAAGCGTGATGCGTAACACGAGAATGAACCTCATTGGTTCTCGCACATCAAGCGAACATTTTTGAGCTTCCCTTTTCCACAACTGATGTGAGTTGATGAATGTTTATATTTGGATAAAAGCCTAAATTCAATCTGTTCATCATATAAAGCGATCAATTGTCTTCAGAAAATTTGGACTAAACTGCTCAATTCATATGTATTTTAGTTTGAACTTTTTGAAGCATAGTTGCGTAGCTGTCAACGGACGGACAGAAAACTCTCAAATTTCATCAAAAAGATCTTCATTTATTCTGAAGATGAACGAAAGTCTTACGTGTTTGGAACGACATGAGGGTGAGTAATTTATGACAGAATTTTCATTTTTTGGTGAACTATCCCTTTAATCTTTTCTGCAGCAGTTTATTTCATCTACAAAAGAAGCGACATCGCCATCTACCAGGCATTTGAGGTATTATATCTCGTTTACCCAAACGTGTCAACAAGGCTACTCAATGCGAATGTGAGTGCATTAGCAAGTGTTTCATATATCAGATGAGGACATGACTGAAACCGAAACCAGCATGTCCAGTGTAAGTAGGCTCTGACCATTTAATTTTACTGAACATTAATTTATTTATCCGTTATTTTGAAGAGACCTTTTCTAAGGATATTGCCCTTTTTGAGCTCTTTACTGGGACTTGAGTGTTTGTAGACGTTTAAAAGGCTTTGTGTCGACCTTGATTTATTGCAACATAGAGGTGTTCACTTTTTTATCGATTTTAGAAAATAAACGTGATTGCTCTCCTCACAAATCAACTGTTTCTTGTTTTCACTGGTGTTGAGAACTAGTGCATCTTTGAGCCTACATTCAGTGCGAGTAATAAAATCAGATACCCAAGTCATTTACCCAAGTGACACTGGAATTGGTAACTGAAATTTTCGCTATATTTTTACTTAAGTGTGTTTTTCAGGTTTAGGCCTACACTTCACATTAGAAAACACTGTTTCCACTGCTTGTATTTTAAGCTACCAGTTTATCATTTGCCCATTCTCAAGTACAATTTGGCATTATGAAGTTTGATAATAATAAATCTCACCGGTCTCAGGAGGGCACTGTCTTTTGCACCTCTCCTTGCAGCGTCTGTAGAAGGGGAAGCACTGCAGCATTTTTACACCCATTTCACCAGCAGGGGGCGCTAAAAGACAAGAGAAACACCTGTTAGACAAACCAGTCCTTATCAGAAGACTTAGCCTACTTTATCATAAAAACCCTATTAGCGTTTCTTTCTGAACCAGCAGTGGGAAAAAGTCGATTGCAATTTGCCTTTCTTGTACTGTACTGTAAACAGCTGCAGTTTGTTGTGTTTATTCGTTTTCTAAAACTCCCCAGTGACCATGGGTTTTATGCATAATCTCATTACAGCCGTGTGTGCACGCAGACTTCAACTCAAACTCTAATCCCATAGAGCAACGTCATTGGATAGACTGACCGGAGACATCCGATCTAATAAATCCTTGATTGGGAATTATGCGCCAGGTCAAGTTCCCTGATGGAGACGGGTATTTGTGTAACGATAGGCAGTTTGTAAATCACTTTTAAAGGGACAGTTCACCCAAAAATGAAAATCACCCCATGATTTACTCGCCCTACGGCCATCCTAGGTGTATATGACATTCTTCTTTAAGACGAATACAATCGGAGTTATATTCAAAAATGTCCTGGCTCTTCCATGCTTTATAATGGCAGTTTCTGTTTTGAATTTATGCATAAACTCTTAAAGGTATAGCGGAGGATCTTTCAAAATTTTAGATAAGACCCGCCCTCTCCATTTTTTTTAAAGTTTGATTGATTCACCAGAATGATTGACAATTAGGAGGACCAATAGTATAGGTTACCCACCAGGAAGTAAAACATCCTCCGCTATACCTTTAAATACAATATTTTCGACACGACTTGAACGCACCAATAGTTTGTTGATAAACTCATGTTTGAACTGATGCACCCTACTGAATATGAGAGTTTACAGAGGGTTTAGTCGGCTCAGTTCACTTTTATCAGAACCTATAGCCAAAGACAAAAACAAACACATCTCAAGAGCTTTATGTGACTGAGTGGCCAATGCATCTCTTATCAGCTTTTTTTCCCATGGTTTTGCATGGCCTTTGGTTTGTAGTATACAGGGTTAATGGTTAATTTTTAATGACTTGGCTTTTACATTTCTTATATGCTCTATGAATTCTGTCTGCTCCAGAAAACCAATGTAATAAGGAACATTATAGTGGCTGACCTGCATAATATTCTTGGGTGCAAGTTTGCACAACAACAAAAAAGACATGCTGAATGGGATGTGGGATCACAAACTACAACAGAGCTTGTGTAATAGGTCATTGGATCATAGTTGTCAAGCATCCAATGCAATGCAGGGCAGAAAGATGTTTTCCATCCAGCTGCATGTCTCTCACACAGAAACATAATGAACTAGAATGACTGTCACAAAACCATGTCACCACACGCCACAGAAATATGGACGTTTACTGTCATGCATAACTCTGTTCCCACCCAACCCTCCCCTATGATTTATGAGTGGTGAACTCATAAATCAGCCACTGCTAATGTTTGAGTTTGAGTTATGATCATTTTGCAGTTTCATATCTTCAGATTTTGATTATTTAAAGAGTCAAAATGATAAGAAAGAATAGTTTGGTTTCACACACACTTCACTCACAGCAAAATGTCTTCTTTTCAAGAGACTGCTGATGAAATTATTTGCGTATGGCAAATTATGTCGAAATAACCTCTTCATAATCTTTTATACTACCTCAGATGGTTTGCATCAAGAACCCAAGAACCTCTGAGCGTTTGTGGAGAACATTTTGTCCAAAAGATTTTCCAATACTGACGCTGAACAGCAAAGGTGAATGTTATTTTTATTCAGTTTCCCTTGGTTCCAGTAAAGGCGCACACACACACATACACTTTTCCATTACGTCTCGTGCCAATCATATGATATGCATTTATCCGTAACCATTCCTCTCTTTTCTTTTCTCTTCTCCTCTCAGTCCTTTTCATAACTCACTCAAAACATAATTAATGCGGAAGGGCACGTCGGGGGAATTTCAGTTTTTTTTCTTAGTTCTTTGTGTGTTCATTTTCTGGCAAAATGCGTTAGTGACAAGGCCCAGGAAAATGTTTGGTAAAAAGCTGGGTGAGGAGGCGTAAGAATAGAGAAAACTCTTATTTTTGGAAAGGTTCTTGCCTGGAGACCCAAAAATGACGTAAAACTTGTACAATTTTAAGTTGTTTGCTTGTGACATGGACATGCACTTGTATACATGTCCTACAAAGCAGAAGCAAACACATACACATCCTTATAGGGTGTTTAATCTAGACTTGTGACCTAACATGACGGACCTCTCCATGTCATTCACTAAACATTGCGAGCCATGTGTTTGTGTATCTGTATGCCTGTGTTTTGTCTCTTATAGGTTAAGTATGCTCTGAGGACTGCTGCTTAAAATGGTTTGGTAATCTCTAGTTACGACACTTCTTCATTCCTCTTTACCTCCATCTGAGACTCTTTTCTGAGAATGAGACACTTTATGCACACATCCAATTATACACCCTCAGAAACAAACCAAGGCTGTCAGTCTCATCTCTCATTGATTTAGAGCACAACAGCATCGCAATACTCAGCAATCGCAGAGTATTCTCGGAATTGCGTAGAATTCCAGAGGTTTATTTGAATGCCTTTTTTTTTTTTTTTACAACCACATATTGCCTTTTGGTTCTTCTTTACTGTGATGGTCCACTTTAGAAAATCTAGTAACTATGAAACTACATATAACTCTCATTAGAGTATTAGTAGACTGGTAGTGGTCCGCAAGGTTAGGGTTAGTAGAATAAGTTGACATGTATTTGCAAAGTTACTTATAGTCAGTATAATGTCTGTTGGTGAAGCATCAAAATAAAGTGTTAGCAGATATTAAGTAGACAGTCTACTAATAATAATTAGAGTTAGTTAACATGTTGTTGCAAAGTTACTTAGTTACTTAGTAGAATGTCTAAAGTGGACCATCGAAATAAAGTGTTATCTGCCTTTTTTCTCAGCAAGCTTGTGTGTTCATTAAAGTTTTTCCTCAAGGTTAAAGAAGAAAAGGATAACATGTGCATTCACACTTATTTAAAATCCCACCACAGGTTTACACATATTAATACTGCAATTTAGTTGTACTTTTTGCAGACTTTTTAATTGAATAAATTAGGTAATCTTTTTTTTTTTTTTTTGGTATATTTGTGTCAGTATCTGTATTACTTAAATGGTATAAGAATATAATAAGAGGCTGACAGCCCTTTTCTTGGCCTGCACTCTTAAAAAAAAAAATATATATATATATATATATATATATATATATTGGGATGGTTCCATGACGAACCTTCAACATTCATGGGCTCTTTCCAGTGCACAAAGGGTTATTTATAGAGGAAAAGGGTTCTTTAGTTTTTTTTAAATGTTCTTCACACTATAAGATATATTTTAAGAACTGATCCCTAACTAATTGGGGAACCAAAAATGGTAAAACATATTTTTTTATATATATAAAATAGGGGTTTAAGACTTGATTGAATGCAATTGCTGTGATTTAGGTTCTTGCCATGCAGGATCATCATACATTTGAGTGAAGGATCTTAATTGTCTTATTTAATTTTCTTATTTTGATTTCTGTCAACCCCCACACTCTTAAAAATAAAGGTTCTTTATTGGCGTTGGTGGTTTCATGAAGAACCTTAACATTCCACAAAAGGTTTTTTATAGTGAGAAACGGTTCTTTAGATTATTCAAATGTTCTTCACAATAATAAAAACATGGTTCTTTTCAGAACGTTTCACTAAAAGGTTCTTTGTAGAACCGAAAATGGTTCTTGGCATCACTGCGAAACCCCCTTTTGGAACCTTTATTTTTAATAGTGCACCCCACCCCCCGCGTGCCCGCGCACACGCGCTTTCCCATTGAGTATTTTTGTGTGTATGTGCAGTACGTGACGCTCGGCTCGGGCACGCGGTGGTCCACTCGGGCGATGGGGGGAGAGGGGACTATGTAGGCGAAAGCATATCAATTATTAATCATTAAAGAATGTTTACAAAATCTCTAATGATTTCCATATGCAAACATCAAGGCTATTCTTGGTCCAGACGCATCATTCGCTGAAAAGTAAGCTACGTTACATAAAATCTCATTGCAAGAGATCAGCCAGAGTTCAGGAGAAAAGTAAATCTCTTTAAGCGAAAAGTAAGATAGGACTAGCCTACCTGGAGCACCCTCTTTGCTGTTAAGTGTGCCAAGTGATGAATAAACGTCTAACGAGCAAATATAATGCTGTCTGAATTTCAGAGAATGACAAAGAGTTCGTGGATTGATTTATTGTTTTAATAATGAATTTCACCCTCGGGGAATTCAACCTGTCAGATTTTCTGTGGTATACGATAAAAGGAATCTTTTTTATAAGCTATAGGCCTACTGTTAAAAATAAATAGAAGCTGTGATTGCCAAAACTGTCTTGTAAACGATTTATTTTGGTTCCCGTAAATAAAATAGATGATCAAATATAAGGTCACGTGATGAATGAATAGACCTATTAATCAAAATTAGACTTTCTACGCAATAATAAACATGGGCAATGCAGTGTTACCTACAAAGACAAAGCAAAGCAGTAGCCTACCTACACAACATAAAATGTAGCACTCTGTAGATTAATAATTATAAAAATAAACAGCTTTCATTTTAAAATACAAAGTGTGATACAAAGTGTGATTTTGTAAACACACTTTTACAAATTTTACTGTAAAAGTAAATTAATTAATCTTAATTGTCAAAAGCAATGTATATTATTAGGCTTTACTGCACATTACAAGTAGTTTAACAGTAAAATTATGGTTATTGTATTTGTCTGTTAAATTGAATATAGCTAGCCTACACATTTAAACTAATTATCAGGCCAGGCTTTTACGTTGTTTTTCCTTTAAAATGACATAGCCTATACCTGCAGTCCCTGAAGCAAGTCTGACAGTATTGTGAGACTGACACTCCCACTTTTGACACACACCTTCAGTGTGTCTGTGTTTACCCTTATATGACTGCGAATTTACTTTGGAATTTATACGCTATTTCGGTGTTTTTAAAATAATGTTAATATAAAATAACGTAATCAACTGGACTCACCGATTGGTTCTTGCAGGAACTTTGTCACTGTCACGCAGACAAATCTTCAAATTCCAAGTGACTTACGATAGTTCTCCAACTCGCTGACACTCGATGGCAGAACCCGTTCAGTATGACAACATGGAAAGCTTTTAGTTCTGAGCACACCGAACGTTCAGCTTTAAATAGCTTATCTGAACAGCACGCCCTGCCTCCTCCTCCTCCTCCTCCTCTTTCACTCAGTTTGCTATAGTGTGCTGACAGGTCTCCAGTAACGCATGGGGAAACATTCTCACTATTCAGGATCGATTCATGAAACTATATAGAGGTTTCAAACGTGCAAGGACTTGAGTTTCTTGAGTTTTGGCCTTTGAGTGTTGCTGGTAAATTGCAAATGCTATATATTTTTCAACCACATGCATGATTAATTTAATTAGTGGACATGTAAAGAAATACAAACCCAAATGATAGCAATTATAGATGGGATTATACATAGTTCTTTTGAATATCCTTTG
>NW_028118217.1:2500-39827 GCF_965113295.1 Leuciscus leuciscus | reverse complement strand
CACACATGCTCGTTCTTACACTAGAGCTCGCTCACACATGCTCGTTCTTACACTAGAGCTCGCTCACACATGCTCGTTCTTACACACTAGAGCTCGCTCACACATGCTCGTTCTTACACTAGAGCTCGCTCACACATGCTCGTTCTTACACACTAGAGCTCGCTCACACATGCTCGTTCTTACACTAGAGCTCGCTCAAACATGCTCGTTCTTACACTAGAGCTCGCTCACACATGCTCGTTCTTACACTAGAGCTCGCTCACACATGCTCGTTCTTACACTAGAGCTCGCTCACACATGCTCGTTCTTACACACTAGAGCTCGCTCACACATGCTCGTTCTTACACTAGAGCTCGCTCACACATGCTCGTTCTTACACACTAGAGCTCGCTCACACATGCTCGTTCTTACACTAGAGCTCGCTCACACATGCTCGTTCTTACACTAGAGCTCGTTCACACATGCTCGTTTTTACACACTAGAGCTCGCTCACTCATGCTCGTTCTTACACACTAGAGCTCGCTCACACATGCTCGTTCTTACACTAGAGCTCGCTCACACATGCTCGTTCTAACACTAGAGCTCGCTCACACATGCTCGTTCTCACACTAGAGCTCGCTCACACATGCTCGTTCTCACACTAGAGCTCGCTCACACATGCTCGTTCTCACACTAGAGCTCGCTCACACATGCTCGTTCTCACACTAGAGCTCGCTCACTCATGCTCGTTCTGACACTAGAGCTCGCTCACACATGCTCGTTCTCACACTAGAGCTCGCTCACTCATGCTCGTTCTGACACACTAGAGCTCGCTCACACATGCTCGTTCTTACACTAGAGCTCGCTCACACATGCTCGTTCTACACATGCTCGTTCTTACACTAGAGCTCGCTCACACATGCTCGTTCTTACACTAGAGCTCGCTCACACATGCTCGTTCTCACACTAGAGCTCGCTCACACATGCTCGTTCTTACACACTAGAGCTCGCTCACACATGCTCGTTCTTACACTAGAGCTCGCTCACACATGCTCGTTCTTACACACTAGAGCTCGCTCACACATGCTCGTTCTTACACTAGAGCTCGCTCACACATGCTCGTTCTTACACTAAAGCTCGCTCACACATGCTCGTTCTCACACTAGAGCTCGCTCACACATGCTCGTTCTTACACTAGAGCTCGCTCACTCATGCACACTCTTACACTAGAGCTCGCTCACACATGCTCGTTCTTACACTAGAGCTCGCTCACACATGCTCGTTCTTACACACTAGAGCTCGCTCACACATGCTCGTTCTTACACTAGAGCTCGCTCACACATGCTCGTTCTTACTCTAGAGCTCGCTCACACATGCTCGTTCTTACACTAGAGCTCGCTCACACATGCTCGTTCTTACACACTAGAGCTCGCTCACACATGCTCGTTCTTACACACTAGAGCTCGCTCTTACACTAGAGCTCGCTCACACATGCTCGTTCTTACACACTAGAGCTCGCTCACACATGCTCGTTCTTACACTAGAGCTCGCTCACACATGCTCGTTCTCACACTAGAGCTCGCTCACACATGCTCGTTCTCACACTAGAGCTCGCTCACACATGCTCGTTCTCACACTAGAGCTCGCTCACACATGCTCGTTCTTACACTAGAGCTCGCTCACACATGCTCGTTCTTACACTAGAGCTCACTCACACATGCTCGTTCTTACACACTAGAGCTCGCTCACACATGCTCGTTCTTACACACTAGAGCTCGCTCACACATGCTCGTTCTTACACACTAGAGCTCGCTCACACATGCTTGGTCTTAACTAGAGCTCGCTCACACATGCTCGTTCTTACACACTAGAGCTCGCTCACACATGCTCGTTCTTACACTAGAGCTCGCTCACACGTGCTCGTTCTTACACACTAGAGCTCGCTTACACATGCTCGTTCTTACACTAGAGCTCGCTCACACATGCTCGTTCTTACACTAGAGCTCGCTCACACATGCTCGTTCTTACACTAGAGCTCGCTCACACATGCTCGTTCTGACACACTAGAGCTCGCTCACACATGCTCGTTCTCACACTAGAGCTCGCTCACACATGCTCGTTCTCACACTAGAGCTCGCTCACACATGCTCGTTCTCACACTAGAGCTCGCTCACACATGCTCGTTCTCACACTAGAGCTCGCTCACACATGCTCGTTCTTACACTAGAGCTCGCTCACACATGCTCGTTCTGACACACTAGAGCTCGCTCACACATGCTCGTTCTCACACTAGAGCTCGCTCACACATGCTCGTTCTAACACTAGAGCTCGCTCACACATGCTCGTTCTCACACTAGAGCTCGCTCACACATGCTCGTTCTTACACACTAGAGCTCGCTCACACATGCTCGTTCTTACACTAGAGCTCGCTCACACATGCTGGTTCTTACACACTAGAGCTCGCTCACACATGCTCATTCTCACACTAGAGCTCGCTCACACATGCTCGTTCTCACACTAGAGCTCGCTCACACATGCTCGTTCTCACACTAGAGCTCGCTCACACATGCTCGTTCTTACACACTAGAGCTCGCTCACACATGCTCGTTCTTACACTAGAGCTCGCTCACACATGCTCGTTCTGACACTAGAGCTCGCTCACACATGCTCGTTCTTACACTAGAGCTCGCTCACACATGCTCGTTCTTACACAATAGAGCTCGCTCACACATGCTCGTTCTTACACTAGAGCTCGCTCACACATGCTCGTTCTTACACTAGAGCTCGCTCACACATGCTCGTTCTTACACACTAGAGCTCGCTCACACATGCTCATTCTTACACACTAGAGCTCGCTCACACATGCTCGTTCTTACACACTAGAGCTCGCTCTTACACTAGAGCTCGCTCTTACACTAGAGCTCGCTCACACATGCTCGTTCTTACACACTAGAGCTCGCTCACACATGCTCGTTCTTACACTTGAGCTCGCTCACACATGCTCGTTCTCACACTAGAGCTCGCTCACACATGCTCGTTCTTACACTAGAGCTCGCTCACTCATGCACACTCTTACACTAGAGCTCGCTCACACATGCTCGTTCTTACACTAGAGCTCGCTCACACATGCTCGTTCTTACACACTAGAGCTCGCTCACACATGCTCGTTCTTACACTAGAGCTCGCTCACACATGCTCGTTCTTACACTAGAGCTCGCTCACACATGCTCGTTCTTACTCTAGAGCTCGCTCACACATGCTCGTTCTTACACTAGAGCTCGCTCACACATGCTCGTTCTTACACACTAGAGCTCGCTCACACATGCTCGTTCTTACACACTAGAGCTCGCTCTTACACTAGAGCTCGCTCACACATGCTCGTTCTTACACACTAGAGCTCGCTCACACATGCTCGTTCTTACACTAGAGCTCGCTCACACATGCTCGTTCTGACACTAGAGCTCGCTCACACATGCTCGTTCTTACACTAGAGCTCGCTCACACACGCTCGTTCTTACACTAGAGCTCGCTCACACATGCTCGTTCTTACACACTAGAGCTCGCTCACACATGCTCGTTCTTACACTAGAGCTCGCTCACACACGCTCGTTCTTACACTAGAGCTCGCTCACACACGCTCGTTCTTACACACTAGAGCTCGCTCACACATGCTCGTTCTGACACTAGAGCTCGCTCACACATGCTCGTTCTTACACTAGAGCTCGCTCACACACGCTCGTTCTTACACTAGAGCTCGCTCACACATGCTCGTTCTTACACACTAGAGCTCGCTCACACATGCTCGTTCTTACACTAGAGCTCGCTCACACACGCTCGTTCTTACACTAGAGCTCGCTCACACATGCTCGTTCTTACACACTAGAGCTCGCTCACACATGCTCGTTCTTACACTAGAGCTCGCTCACACACGCTCGTTCTGACACTAGAGCTCGCTCACACATGCTCGTTCTTACACTAGAGCTCGCTCACACACGCTCGTTCTCACACTAGAGCTCGCTCACACATGCTCGTTCTTACACACTAGAGCTCGCTCACACATGCTCGTTCTTACACACTAGAGCTCGCTCACACATGCTCGTTCTTACACTAGAGCTCGCTCACACATGCTCGTTCTTACACACTAGAGCTCGCTCACACATGCTCGTTCTTACACTAGAGCTCGCTCACACATGCTCGTTCTTACACTAGAGCTCGCTCACACATGCTCGTTCTTACACTAGAGCTCGCTCACTCATGCACACTCTTACACTAGAGCTCGCTCACACATGCTCGTTCTCACACTAGAGCTCGCTCACACATGCTCGTTCTTACACTAGAGCTCGCTCACTCATGCACACTCTTACACTAGAGCTCGCTCACACATGCTCGTTCTTACACACTAGAGCTCGCTCACACATGCTCGTTCTTACACTAGAGCTCGCTCACACATGCTCGTTCTTACACACTAGAGCTCGCTCACACATGCTCGTTCTTACACACTAGAGCTCGCTCACACATGCTCGTTCTTACACTAGAGCTCGCTCACACATGCTCGTTCTTACACACTAGAGCTCGCTCACACATGCTCGTTCTTACACTAGAGCTCGCTCACACATGCTCGTTCTTACACTAGAGCTCGCTCACACATGCTCGTTCTTACACACTAGAGCTCGCTCACACATGCTCGTTCTTACACTAGAGCTCGCTCACACATGCTCGTTCTTACACACTAGAGCTCGCTCACACATGCTCGTTCTTACACTAGAGCTCGCTCACACATGCTCGTTCTTACACTAGAGCTCGTTCACACATGCTCGTTTTTACACACTAGAGCTCGCTCACACATGCTCGTTCTTACACTAGAGCTCGCTCACACATGCTCGTTCTTACACTAGAGCTCGCTCAAACATGCTCGTTCTTACACTAGAGCTCACTCACACATGCTCGTTCTTACACTCTAGAGCTCGCTCACACATGCTCGTTCTTACACTAGAGCTCGCTCACACATGCTCGTTCTTACACACTAGAGCTCGCTCACACATGCTCGTTCTTACACTAGAGCTCACTCACACATGCTCGTTCTTACACACTAGAGCTCGCTCACACATGCTCGTTCTTACACTAGAGCTCACTCACACATGCTCGTTCTTACACACTAGAACTCGCTCACACATGCTCGTTCTTACACTAGAGCTCACTCACACATGCTCGTTCTTACACACTAGAGCTCGCTCACACATGCTCGTTCTTACACTAGAGCTCGCTCACACATGCTCGTTCTTACACTAGAGCTCGCTCAAACATGCTCGTTCTTACACTAGAGCTCACTCACACATGCTCGTTCTTACACACTAGAGCTCGCTCACACATTCTCGTTCTCACACTAGAGCTCGCTCAAACATGCTCGTTCTTACACTAGAGCTCACTCACACATGCTCGTTCTTACACACTAGAGCTCGCTCACACATGCTCGTTCTTACACTAGAGCTCACTCACACATGCTCGTTCTTACACACTAGAGCTCGCTCACACATGCTCGTTCTTACACACTAGAGCTCGCTCACACATGCTCGTTCTTACACTAGAGCTCACTCACACATGCTCGTTCTTACACACTAGAGCTCGCTCACACATGCTCGTTCTTACACACTAGAGCTCGTTCACACATGCTCGTTCTTACACACTAGAGCTCGTTCACACATGCTCGTTCTTACACTAGAGCTCACTCACACATGCTCGTTCTTACACACTAGAGCTCGTTCACACATGCTCGTTCTTACACACTAGAGCTCGTTCACACATGCTCGTTCTTACACTAGAGCTCGCTCACTCATGCTCGTTCTTACACACTAGAGCTCGCTCACACATGCTCGTTCTTACACACTAGAGCTCGCTCAAACATGCTCGTTCTTACACTAGAGCTCGCTCACACACTGCTCGTTCTTACACACTAGAGCTCGCTCACACATGCTCGTTCTTACACTAGAGCTCACTCACACATGCTCGTTCTTACACACTAGAGCTCGCTCACACATGCTCGTTCTTACACACTAGAGCTCGCTCACACATGCTCGTTCTTACACACTAGAGCTCGCTCAAACATGCTCGTTCTTACACTAGAGCTCACTCACACATGCTCGTTCTTACACACTAGAGCTCGCTCACACATGCTCGTTCTTACACACTAGAGCTCGCTCACACATGCTCGTTCTTACACACTAAGAGCTCGCTCACACATGCTCGTTCTTACACACTAGAGCTCGTTCACACATGCTCGTTCTCACACTAGAGCTCGCTCACTCATGCTCGTTCTTACACACTAGAGCTCGCTCACACATGCTCGTTCTTACACTAGAGCTCGCTCACACATGCTCGTTCTATACACTAGAGCTCGCTCACACATGCTCGTTCTACACTAGAGCTCGCTCACACATGCTCGTTCTCACACTAGAGCTCGCTCACACATGCTCGTTCTACACACTAGAGCTCGCTCACACATGCTCGTTCTTACACTAGAGCTCGCTCACTCATGCTCGTTCTGACACTAGAGCTCGCTCACACATGCTCGTTCTTACACTAGAGCTCGCTCACTACATGCTCGTTCTGACACACTAGAGCTCGCTCACACATGCTCGTTCTTACACTAGAGCTCGCTCACACATGCTCGTCTACCATGCTCGTTCTTACACTAGAGCTCGCTCACACATGCTCGTTCTTACACTAGAGCTCGCTCACACATGCTCGTTCTCACACTAGAGCTCGCTCACACATGCTCGTTCTTACACACTAGAGCTCGCTCACACATGCTCGTTCTTACACTAGAGCTCGCTCACACATGCTCGTTCTTACACACTAGAGCTCGCTCACACATGCTCGTTCTTACACTAGAGCTCGCTCACACATGCTCGTTCTTACACTAGAGCTCGCTCACACATGCTCGTTCTCACACTAGAGCTCGCTCACACATGCTCGTTCTCACACTAGAGCTCGCTCACACATGCTCGTTCTCACACTAGAGCTCGCTCACACATGCTCGTTCTTACACACTAGAGCTCACTCACACATGCTCGTTCTTACACACTAGAGCTCGCTCACACATGCTCGTTCTTACACACTAGAGCTCGCTCACACATGCTCGTTCTTACACACTAGAGCTCGCTCACACATGCTCGGTCTTAACTAGAGCTCGCTCACACATGCTCGTTCTTACACACTAGAACTCGCTCACACATGCTCGTTCTTACACACTAGAGCTCACTCACACATGCTCGTTCTTACACACTAGAGCTCGCTCACACATGCTCGTTCTTACACACTAGAGCTCGCTCACACATGCTCGTTCTTACACACTAGAGCTCGCTCACACATGCTCGTTCTTACACTAGAGCTCGCTCACTCATGCTCGTTCTTACACACTAGAGCTCGCTTACACATGCTCGGTTCTTACACTAGAGCTCGCTCACACATGCTCGTTCTTACACTAGAGCTCGCTCACACATGCTCGTTCTTACACACTAGAGCTCGCTCACACATGCTCGTTCTTACACTTGAGCTCGCTCACACATGCTCGTTCTCACACTAGAGCTCGCTCACACATGCTCGTTCTTACACTAGAGCTCGCTCACTCATGCACACTCTTACACTAGAGCTCGCTCACACATGCTCGTTCTTACACTAGAGCTCGCTCACACATGCTCGTTCTTACACACTAGAGCTCGCTCACACATGCTCGTTCTTACACTAGAGCTCGCTCACACATGCTCGTTCTTACTCTAGAGCTCGCTCACACATGCTCGTTCTTACACTAGAGCTCGCTCACACATGCTCGTTCTTACACACTAGAGCTCGCTCACACATGCTCGTTCTTACACACTAGAGCTCGCTCTTACACTAGAGCTCGCTCACACATGCTCGTTCTTACACACTAGAGCTCGCTCACACATGCTCGTTCTTACACTAGAGCTCGCTCACACATGCTCGTTCTCACACTAGAGCTCGCTCACACATGCTCGTTCTCACACTAGAGCTCGCTCACACATGCTCGTTCTCACACTAGAGCTCGCTCACACATGCTCGTTCTTACACTAGAGCTCGCTCACACATGCTCGTTCTTACACTAGAGCTCACTCACACATGCTCGTTCTTACACACTAGAGCTCGCTCACACATGCTCGTTCTTACACACTAGAGCTCGCTCACACATGCTCGTTCTTACACACTAGAGCTCGCTCACACATGCTTGGTCTTAACTAGAGCTCGCTCACACATGCTCGTTCTTACACACTAGAGCTCGCTCACACATGCTCGTTCTTACACTAGAGCTCGCTCACACTTGCTCGTTCTTACACACTAGAGCTCGCTTACACATGCTCGTTCTTACACTAGAGCTCGCTCACACATGCTCGTTCTTACACTAGAGCTCGCTCACACATGCTCGTTCTTACACTAGAGCTCGCTCACACATGCTCGTTCTGACACACTAGAGCTCGCTCACACATGCTCGTTCTCACACTAGAGCTCGCTCACACATGCTCGTTCTCACACTAGAGCTCGCTCACACATGCTCGTTCTCACACTAGAGCTCGCTCACACATGCTCGTTCTCACACTAGAGCTCGCTCACACATGCTCGTTCTTACACTAGAGCTCGCTCACACATGCTCGTTCTGACACACTAGAGCTCGCTCACACATGCTCGTTCTCACACTAGAGCTCGCTCACACATGCTCGTTCTACACACTAGAGCTCGCTCACACATGCTCGTTCTCACACTAGAGCTCGCTCACACATGCTCGTTCTTACACACTAGAGCTCGCTCACACATGCTCGTTCTTACACTAGAGCTCGCTCACACATGCTGGTTCTTACACACTAGAGCTCGCTCACACATGCTCATTCTCACACTAGAGCTCGCTCACACATGCTCGTTCTCACACTAGAGCTCGCTCACACATGCTCGTTCTCACACTAGAGCTCGCTCACACATGCTCGTTCTTACACACTAGAGCTCGCTCACACATGCTCGTTCTTACACTAGAGCTCGCTCACACATGCCGTTCTGACACTAGAGCTCGCTCACACATGCTCGTTCTTACACTAGAGCTCGCTCACACATGCTCGTTCTTACACAATAGAGCTCGCTCACACATGCTCGTTCTTACACTAGAGCTCGCTCACACATGCTCGTTCTTACACTAGAGCTCGCTCTCACACATGCTCATTCTTACACACTAGAGCTCGCTCACACATGCTCGTTCTTACACACTAGAGCTCGCTCTTACACTAGAGCTCGCTCTTACACTAGAGCTCGCTCACACATGCTCGTTCTTACACACTAGAGCTCGCTCACACATGCTCGTTCTTACACTTGAGCTCGCTCACACATGCTCGTTCTCACACTAGAGCTCGCTCACACATGCTCGTTCTTACACTAGAGCTCGCTCACTCATGCACACTCTTACACTAGAGCTCGCTCACACATGCTCGTTCTTACACTAGAGCTCGCTCACACATGCTCGTTCTTACACACTAGAGCTCGCTCACACATGCTCGTTCTTACACTAGAGCTCGCTCACACATGCTCGTTCTTACACTAGAGCTCGCTCACACATGCTCGTTCTTACTCTAGAGCTCGCTCACACATGCTCGTTCTTACACTAGAGCTCGCTCACACATGCTCGTTCTTACACACTAGAGCTCGCTCACACATGCTCGTTCTTACACACTAGAGCTCGCTCTTACACTAGAGCTCGCTCACACATGCTCGTTCTTACACACTAGAGCTCGCTCACACATGCTCGTTCTTACACTAGAGCTCGCTCACACATGCTCGTTCTGACACTAGAGCTCGCTCACACATGCTCGTTCTTACACTAGAGCTCGCTCACACACGCTCGTTCTTACACTAGAGCTCGCTCACACATGCTCGTTCTTACACACTAGAGCTCGCTCACACATGCTCGTTCTTACACTAGAGCTCGCTCACACACGCTCGTTCTTACACTAGAGCTCGCTCACACACGCTCGTTCTTACACACTAGAGCTCGCTCACACATGCTCGTTCTGACACTAGAGCTCGCTCACACATGCTCGTTCTTACACTAGAGCTCGCTCACACACGCTCGTTCTTACACTAGAGCTCGCTCACACATGCTCGTTCTTACACACTAGAGCTCGCTCACACATGCTCGTTCTTACACTAGAGCTCGCTCACACACGCTCGTTCTTACACTAGAGCTCGCTCACACATGCTCGTTCTTACACACTAGAGCTCGCTCACACATGCTCGTTCTTACACTAGAGCTCGCTCACACACGCTCGTTCTGACACTAGAGCTCGCTCACACATGCTCGTTCTTACACTAGAGCTCGCTCACACACGCTCGTTCTCACACTAGAGCTCGCTCACACATGCTCGTTCTTACACACTAGAGCTCGCTCACACATGCTCGTTCTTACACTAGAGCTCGCTCACACATGCTCGTTCTTACACACTAGAGCTCGCTCACACATGCTCGTTCTTACACACTAGAGCTCGCTCACACATGCTCGTTCTTACACTAGAGCTCGCTCACACATGCTCGTTCTTACACACTAGAGCTCGCTCACACATGCTCGTTCTTACACTAGAGCTCGCTCACACATGCTCGTTCTTACACTAGAGCTCGCTCACACATGCTCGTTCTTACACTAGAGCTCGCTCACTCATGCACACTCTTACACTAGAGCTCGCTCACACATGCTCGTTCTCACACTAGAGCTCGCTCACACATGCTCGTTCTTACACTAGAGCTCGCTCACTCATGCACACTCTTACACTAGAGCTCGCTCACACATGCTCGTTCTTACACACTAGAGCTCGCTCACACATGCTCGTTCTTACACTAGAGCTCGCTCACACATGCTCGTTCTTACACACTAGAGCTCGCTCACACATGCTCGTTCTTACACACTAGAGCTCGCTCACACATGCTCGTTCTTACACTAGAGCTCGCTCACACATGCTCGTTCTTACACACTAGAGCTCGCTCACACATGCTCGTTCTTACACTAGAGCTCGCTCACACATGCTCGTTCTTACACTAGAGCTCGCTCACACACGCTCGTTCTCACACTAGAGCTCGCTCACACATGCTCGTTCTTACACTAGAGCTCGCTCACACACGCTCGTTCTCACACTAGAGCTCGCTCACACACGCCCGTTCTGACACTAGAGCTCGCTCACACACGCCCGTTCTCACACTAGAGCTCGCTCACACATGCTCGTTCTTACACACTAGAGCTCGCTCACACATGCGCACTCTTCAGAAACTGTGTTTTAAATCACTTGACAAACTAAAAGACGTAAATGACATTTGTATGTATTCTAAATAAAAGATACAGGTTGTACTGAATGTCAGCTTGTTTATTTTGCTCATGATCAGGATTTATTGAGTCCACATGTCATGAACACTAGAAACTCCTCTTCTAACCACAGGTGGAGATCTGTCACTCACACACACAACTCTGCGATGCTGTTTGTGAACGTTCATTAGAACGATGGTTTCGGGAAACACAGATTCGTTGAACTGATGATAATGACAAAACTCGCAACAACAGTTGGCTAACGATGCTTTTGGGAAACACACCCCAGTTTGGCATTTAAGAGATGAACCACTTCCCATCATCCTTTGCTGCTGCACAAACGCAGCGGTAACTTTCTGTGAGATTCAACCAGTAATGATCATTTCACACTGATCTGGTTCCACTCCGGGCCACCTGACAATAACTCCATTTAACATTCAGATAAACGTCTCTCTAAGAACCTCGGTCCCGTAAACCCTCTCGTTCTGTGAGAGAGATGGACAGGGGAAGGAGTTTACCGTGACACCAGGAGGTGAGGAATAAATTCAGCGTGACTCCGGCGATAAGGGTCAGGAACGGGAACACGTTTAATCTGTGACCTTCAGGTGGAGGCATTTGCATATTATCAGGAGGAAAAGGTTTGTGTGTGTGTGTGTGTGTGTGTTGTCTGGAGTTGAGACGTCTCCGAACCCCCAAAACATCTCCAGCTCATTTCCAATTCCTGGATAGATGCTGTATGCAGATTAGTGCAGTAATGCGGTTATCTCACACACACACACACACACACGCGTGCGGAGACACACACACACACACACACACACACACTCGCACACGCTCAGGCTTTGTTGTCCCTTTGAATGCCGGAGTCTGGCTTTGGAATGAGTTTTGGGATGAGCTGATCCCTATTGAGAAGGTGGTTTTTATTGAAATGTGATTTTGCACTGTTTCTCTCTCTCTCTCTCTCTCTCTCTCTCTCTCCCTCTCTCTCTCTCTCTCTCTCTCTCTCTCTCTCTCTCTCTCTCTCTCTCTCTCTCTCTCTCTCTCTCTCTCTCTCTCTCTCTCTCTCTCTCTCCCTCCCTCTCTCTCTCTCTCTCTCTATCTCTCTCTCCCTCCCTCTCTCTCTCTCTCTCTCTATCTCTCTCTCCCCCTCTCTCTCTCTCTCTCTCTATCTCTCTCTCCCCCCTCTCTCTCTCTCTCTCTCTCTCTCTCTCTCCCCCTCTCTCTCCCTCTCTCTCTCTCTCTCTCTCTTCCTCACCTGCTGGAGATGTGATTCCGCTCGTCTTCCTCTAATAGGATTGAGGTGAAACTAAAGAAGGCGCTGTCTTGAATGTGATTGGAACGTTTGTAAAGTTGATGGAAATGAATTCTGACTTATGATGTGGGAATTTCTGCTGCATACAAGTTTGAAGAAAAATCCTTAAAAATCTTTTAAAGTATATGACTACCATAAAATTTCAAGGAATTTTATAAATTGTGATTTTAAAGGGCTAGGAATTTAATTAAAAATATAACAGAACGTGATCCCATCTTATCAGTGTATGACAGGAAACTCCCATAGAAGATGCAATATTGCTTGATATCTTAAGGCCGTGGCGTCTGCAAGAAAACACAGGGCCCTATCTTACACCCGGTGCAATGCAGCGCCAAGCGCGACACAAGTGTGTTTTGCTAGTTTCAGCCCGACACAGTTTTCATTTTCACGTCCTGCGACACGCTGTTTAAATAGCAAATGCATGGCTGCTGGTCTGAGAACGAGTGTGTGTTCTGGCGCATTGTTGGAGCATTGCTATTTTGAGGAACAGAAATAGACTGAGCCAATGTGCGCCTATAGGCGGGTCCACAACACGCGTACACTCTGCTTATTACTCACACAGGGACGCACAGCAGCACACACACATGCCAAATATTTAAAATAAAAAGATTACAATGTAAAAGATTAATATTGTGTGCATAAAGATATGGTGAATCCGGCTTGTTCTGTAGATGGTCTGCTTGAGCTTTAACCTCTCTCTCTCACACACACACACACACACACACAAACACACACACACACACAGCTTCAACCTCGCGCACGAGCAGTTCCGTTTACTCTCTGGAGACGCGTTCGGTCTTACTGCTTGAAAATTCCATCATGTAAATAGCGAATCCGCCATGCAACTGGCATTTAAAGGGAATGGGAGACGATGCTCTGATTGGTTTATTTCACGTTACGCCCAAAACACACCCATTACTCATTAAGAGAATAGGGACGACCCTTTTAGACCATGCGCCGGGAGCGCCGACCATTTTTCCCGTCGTTCAACTAGCAAAAGTGGATTCAGATACGTACTAAGTGAACTTGCGCCGTGTGCTTTAAAACATGCGCTTAGATCGTTAAAATAAGGCCCAAGATGTTAAAGTGCCCTATTATGCTATTTTAAAAGTCTCCTACATGTTTAAATGCATCCATGGTCAAAATCGCATTAATTTCCTCGTGATCTCCACTGCAGCATCAGCTCTTTCCTCTCAGTGTCTGAAACGCTTCGTTTGAAGATTCAGTCTCTCTAAGCTCCGCCTCTCTGAGAGCTGCTCTGCTCTGATTGGTCAGTAAGCAAATGCTCATTATCATATCAGAATCTCAGCTCTTGATCACAGTCTCTCTAAGCTCCGCCTTTCTGAGAGCTGCTCTGTTCTGATTGGTCAGAAAGCAAACGCTCATTATCATATCTGAATCTCAGCTCTTGATCACAGTCTCTCTAAGCTCCGCCTCTCTGAGAGCTGCTCTGCTGTGATTGGTCAGAAAGCAAATGCTCATTATCATATCTGAATCTCAGCTCTTGATCACAGTGATACGAACAGAGACGATGGCGTGGGTTTTACTGTATCAATCTCAGAAAACAGAGTCTTCTCCACATGAACAACCCGAACCAAACTCTTCCAGTCTCAGATACACTACAGTGTTTGAGGGCGCGGCTAAAAGACGCTGTTCAGCCAATGGGGTGACATTATGCAAATTAGTTAACTTTACGCAGGTTAAGCAGGAAGTGAGACTGAAGTACTGACGACTCGATTCAGTTCAGAATCACTTCTCTCTTTTGGCAGACACAAACTCCCAATACTGTAAACTCCACAAACCGCAGTATTACACACTGCAGGAAAGGTAATATCCAGAACGCAGTAGAGGAGGCAGAGCTAGAGTCCCGATGAAGTAACGGAATAGTTCAACTTTTAATAGCATGTCTTTTTCCAGTAATACGAAGCAGATGGACTCTCTTTGTTTCAGGACATTTGTGTTTCCTGTCCTGGTGTGTGTGTGTGTGTGTGTGTGTGTGGTACATCCATTATCTAGGGTACGTGTGTGTATGTCGGGTCGATCGGAAGAGCAGCGGGATATGCACTGCTCTGGAAAGGGATTGATCGTGTGTGTGTGTGTGTGTGTGTGTGTGTGTTCTCAATGCCAATTACACTGACACCTCAGACTGGTGTGACCTCACCCATGTTGGCACCGTATGTATTCCGAGTGGACTCTCTACAGGTTTACGTTCCCAGAGGACTCTCTCTCTCTCTCTCTCTCTCTCTCTCTCTCTCTCTCTCTCTCGCTCTCGCTCTCTCTCTCTCTCTCTCTCTCTCTCTCTCTCTGTAGTTGTTCCTGAGTGGGGAAAAGTTCAGCTAATGGCTTCGTTTAGAGAGTTCAGACAGACAGACAGGAGGAGATCGATAGAGAGAGACGCGACACACACACACACACACACACACACACACACACACACACACACAGTGAGCGCTGGCTGACTTTTCCTCAGGAGTCTGACGACAGGAGGGATGATGTTTACTTCAATCTTATTCTTTCTCCGGATCAAAGCTTGATTTTCTCTCTCTTCATTCTCTCTCCTCCTCTCTCTCTGTTACACACTCCTCCTCTCTCCCTCCTGTCTCTCTGTTACACACTCCTCCTGTCTCTCTGTTACACACTCCTCCTCTCTCTCTGTTACACACTCCTCCTGTCTCTCTGTTACACACTCCTCCTCTCTCTCTGTTACACACTCCTCCTGTCTCTCTGTTACACACTCCTCCTGTCTCTCTGTTACACACTCCTCCTCTCTCCCTCCTGTCTATCTGTTACACACTCCTCCTCTCTCCCTCCTGTCTCTCTGTTACACACTCCTCCTGTCTCTCTGTTACACACTCCTCCTCTCTCTCTGTTACACACTCCTCCTGTCTCTCTGTTACACACTCCTCCTGTCTCTCTGTTACACACTCCTCCTGTCTCTCTGTTACACACTCCTCCTGTCTCTCTGTTACACACTCCTCCTGTCTCTCTGTTACACACTCCTCCTCTCTCTCTGTTACACACTCCTCCTGTCTCTCTGTTACACACTCCTCCTCTCTCTCTGTTACACACTCCTCCTGTCTCTCTGTTACACACTCCTCCTGTCTCTCTGTTACACACTCCTCCTGTCTCTCTGTTACACACTCCTCCTCTCTCTCTGTTACACACTCCTCCTCTCTCTCTGTTACACACTCCTCCCTCTGTTACACACTCCTCCTGTGTCTCTGTTACACACTCCTCCTGTCTCTCTGTTACACACTCCTCCTCCTCTCTCTCTGTTACACACTCCTCCTCTCACTCTGTTACACACTCCTCCTGTCTCTCTGTTACACACTCCTCCTGTCTCTCTGTTACACACTCCTCCTGTCTCTCTGTTACACACTCCTCCTGTCTCTCTGTTACACACTCCTCCTCCTCTCTCTCTGTTACACACTCCTCCTCTCACTCTGTTACACACTCCTCCTGTCTCTCTGTTACACACTCCTCCTGTCTCTCTGTTACACACTCCTCCTGTCTCTCTGTTACACACTCCTCCTCTCTCTCTGTTACACACTCCTCCTCTCTCTCTGTTACACACTCCTCCCTCTGTTACACACTCCTCCTGTCTCTCTGTTACACACTCCTCCTGTCTCTCTGTTACACACTCCTCCTGTCTCTCTGTTACACACTCCTCCTCTCTCTCTGTTACACACTCCTCCTCTCTCTCTGTTACACACTCCTCCTGTCTCTCTGTTACACACTCCTCCTCTCTCTCTGTTACACACTCCTCCTGTGTCTCTGTTACACACTCCTCCTGTGTCTCTGTTACACACTCCTCCTGTCTCTCTGTTACACACTCCTCCTGTCTCTCTGTTACACACTCCTCCTCTCTCTCTGTTTCACATTAGCTGTGTTTCGTCTACATCGCATTTGCATCTTATTCCGGACCCTCAGATAAGAAGCATTTATATTGTCTCTTCTTACTGGAAACACTAATGTGTGACAATGTAAGAACATGACTGATAATTAAGTTTAGGGTTGACTGATAGAAAACACTAAATAAGTGTTTATGAATAATTATATATTTTTCATAATTATGTCTATTATAGCCTAATTATACATATTGTTAAAATTAAAATCATAAAAATAATTACAAGTATTCTTAAACACCCTTTTAGTATTTAATAAAATTATAGTGTTGTCACATAATAACTCAATTCTAGAATATGCACAAGTATTGTTTTGAATTCACTCATTTTAATTAGAACTGTTTTATTGTGTCTTCTCAATATTGTATGCATTTATTATGATATATTAATTATTTATTTTATTATATTTTTATTTTGTTTTGTTTTGTTTTCATTTTTATATTATATTATATTATATTATATACTTTTTATATTATACATTTAATTATATTATATATTTAATTTAATTTTTATATTTTATATTATTTATTTTATTTTTCATTTTATTATTATTCATATATTATATTATATTATATTATATTATATTATATTATATTATATTATATTATATTATATTATATTATATTATTGCCCCATTTTGGGAGAAGGATATGGAGATGTGGACATATGGAAATTGCAAATCTTACTGTAAACCATCATTAATTCATGACTTTTCGTGTGTGTGTGTGTGTAATATTTAATGCATGCTGTATTGTTGTATGAGTGTGTGAAAGCCACATTAGGCCCGGATGGAGGGATTTCTAAAGCTGAAATCATTCCCTCAGAAAAAGGGAAATATGTATTTTCTGTGACGTGACACGGTCGCCTCGAGCTGTGTTAAGACACACACTTACAGAACACACTGATGCTGGCCGACTCTTTCATTTATGAAGTGTTCAAGCATGAAAAGCATTATGTCTGTCTGGTGACTTTCTTGTCAGTCCGTGTTTACCATGAAAAGGACACGCGTGTTGTGATTCTCGGCGTTTAACATCTTCTAAAGGCCACAGAAACAGAGACTGAAGAACATCTAATGGAGTGGAGATCAGACAGCTCTCAGGATCGCTCATCTCTCTCTCTAGTAGGAGGTCTTTAAAGTTTACACACGCCAACAGAAATATTTAACATAATGATTCGCCTCAAACCACCTCTAATATAGGACGAGTGTTCGGGCGACGGCACAAAGGAAGAGCAGATTCACTCTTACTTCAGTATGTGCTGTATGTTAAACCATGAAATCAGAGTTTTGTTTGGTTAGATGCCATATTTAATGTGACTCAAACAAAAATGAGGCTCTTAGGGATGACATATCTGAATAATTTAATATATTCATAGCAGTGATGTCATAAACAGGATGATAAAAATATTATGCGTAAAGTACCGTACTTAAGCATTTACATACTTGTGCTTACAAGCTTGTACTGTAAAACCTTACAAATAATCATTATAAAATTATTTATTTGTACTTTTTAATTTTTTAATTAAGAAAATTATACAATTATTTTATAGATTAATAAAAAATAATAATAATTAAAAATAATTAAATTAAATGAAAACATTTTTCACCCCCGTATGCTGTATTGTTATGTGATAAAATAATATTTAAAGAATCTTAACGTACTGTCAGAATGTTAGCCTTCAGCTGGTCTCTGGTGCAGAACCCTTAAACACACCTTTATCTTCCCCTAAAAGTGCAGTTTGCGTCATTAATGAAGCTGATCATATGGAGCCGTCGCTGCTGATACAGTACAGTAGTAGATGTTTGATGTTCGGTCCCAGTGACAAGCTGATGCACGTTTATTTCCTCTCAATAAATGACAAAACACACTTTAAAAGCACATGAGTGATTAAATAATAACAGAGTTTTCAAGTGATTTAATAATGTTAAAAAAGCTCTATTGTGTCCCATAGTTCCTCAAGGTCACTACTTTACAGCTCCTGTTGCAACAAGAAACACTATATACTGAATACAGGACATGGAATAATAGTAATAAATAATTTCTGATATATTTGACTGCTGAGACGCTGTTCTTCACACACACACACACACACACACACACACACACACACACTGAACCTGTTGCGGTTCTGGATCAGTGCACAGACTCATAATGACCCTGGAAAAGCTGATCCCTGATCATATTTCTGCCGCATGTTTTCTGTGTTTGATAATGTGTATTGATCCTCAGATGGACAGGAAAGCTCTCGCTGGAGCTCGACAGAAACACGATGACCTGCTGTTAAAGCTAAATGTCATGTTTTAAAGGGATTGAGGTAAAAAGAGTGTAAACGATGGCAATACAAAAGCTCTACTCGTCTGTTTCTCTAGTGTTTCTCTCGGGCTCATCATTTTAAATATAATAGTATGTGTGTTTTCATGACCATTTTTTATCTTTTACTACTTCCATCTTCGGTATGCAAAATCCCTTTGTTCAGCGGTGGAGGAATGATCTGGAGAAGTGGGTTTGGCACAATATAAAACTTGTAAGCTCTCGTCATGAATATTAATAACATGACATCAGTCCATATACTGGATATAATGGGGCAAGGGTTAGAGTTCTGGAAAATGTTGTTACTATTACATTATTATTAATGTTTGGCTTTGATAAATGTTCAGAGTAAACCAGAGAGAAAGTTTTGCATCGTAAATGATAATAATAATAATTTTTATTATTTAAATATAATAATATAAATGCAAATTTCTAAATGTTATTTAATTTTATTTTAAATGTATTTTAATGCAAGTAGTAAGTTTAATTTAATGCAATTTCTTATTTAATTAAATGCAATTTTTTGTGCATTTTAATTAATGTAATAATAATAATAATTTAATGCATATTTTTTTATTTAATGAAATGCACTTTTTTGTTAAATGATTTTTTAGTTGATGTAGTAGTAATAATAATATAATTTAAATTAATGAATTTTTTATATAATTAAATACACTTTTTATCTAATTAATGCATTTTTCTAAATGTAATTGAATGCACTTTTAAAATGTAATTTAATGCAATTTTTTATTTATTTTTTATTTAATTTTAATTTAATGCAATGCATTTATACGAGGAAACAATGATAACAGTAATATTGAGAAAGATGATGAATACCTTAAAAGACAAGAGCAAGATCAAAATGTTTTCGATGATGCGACCCCTTAAATGCATGAGGTGTGTGTGTGTGTGTGTGTGTGTGTGTGTGTGTGTGTGTGTGTGTGTGTGTGTGTGTGTGTGTGTGTGTGTGTGTGTGTGTGTGTGTGTGTGTGTGTGTGTGTGTGTGTGTGTGCGCGCGCATGAGAACCGGTGGGTGTTCTCGTTTTCTCCTCCGTGTAGACGGGGTTATCAGAAGCTCCCGCTCTCATTTGTCTGAGAAGCAGCCAGGCAGAACACCAGACAGGACCGGTGTGTGTGTGTGTGTGTGTGTGTGTGTGTGTGTCTCAAACTGAGAGACTGTGTGTGTCTCAGACCCTGATCCCAGTGTCACGTCTCCCGGAGTCGAAGCAGCTCGATCACCAATCAGAGGAGGATGGACAGATCAGGGTCAGCAAATGGAAAAACTCTGAGAAAAGAGGGATGAGGAGCAGAAGAGTGTGGAGCAACAGATCGTGTGTGTCTGGAGTCCCACTGAGAGAACGGGCCGGCTTTGAGTGTTTGGACGTCTCTGTAAAAGAGGTGTTTGATGTGTGTGTCAGAGTCGCTCACACACACTCGTATCAGAGAGAGAGACTGCCACGAACGCACCGCTGTGAGGGACGAGTGTCCTGCTGTTAAAACACTGTCTTTCTGCACGTTTGTCATCCCTTTCTTCAGCTCGTTCTTTTTGATGTGGCTCTCTGCATCTTTATTCCCTCCAGCTCCTACTTTCCCTCCAACATCTTCTGCCCTCGATGTGTTTCTGCTGGCTTTGACATTCAGCAGATGCTGCGGTGTGTGTGTGTGTGTGTGTGTGTGATACACCTCTCCCCCTCAGGTTAATCTCATGTCGTTTCACTCTCTGATGGCCTCGGACACATTATTGCTCTCCTTTCTCCACGGGTGTTTGGGATCCGCTCGTTCTCTTCTGTTCGGGTCGTGTGCCTCTGGGCGAGTGTGTGAGATTGCAGTGAGAGCTGACACACACACACACACACACACACACACACACACACACACACACACACACACACACACACACACACACATCACAGAGTTGGAGCTGAGCTTCTGATTGGCTCTTTCAGTCTGATATGCTGGGATGCACGATATATCCGCCACCAGATCGGTATCGGCCGATATATATTCATTTTTAATGTTATCGTGATCGGCCTGATAAGAAAATGTGTCCGATATATTACAGCCGATAATAAAGTGTTATTTCCTTCAGCTGAGATGCTTCAGATGCGACTGTTCAACATGATGGGAATCACTTCAGAAAAGGAAAACCCAGTTCAGTGTAACGTGTGCAGCACAAGTGTCGTATCGGCTACAGAACATTATAAAGAGAACATTGTAATTGTGTGTTTGGGACACGGCTTTTAATGGTGAGACTTTTGTCTTATTAATCAGGCTCTCAAAATTATATACAAATTTGGATTTATTTCGATTTATCGGCCAATATATCGGTTATCGGCTTTCAAATATAAAGAATTATCGGTATCGACCAAAATGTTCATATCGGTGCATCGCTAGTGCAAACACAGTTTGTGTTGAGTTGAGTTTGACTGCGAGGTTGATGAATCTGTGCTGTAAAGATCTATCGTTCTATCTATCTATCTATCTATCTATCTATCTATCTATCTATCTATCTATCTATCTATCTATCTATCTATCTATCTATCTATCTATCTATCTATCTATCTATCTATCTATCTATCTATCTATCTATCTATCTATCGTTCTATCGTTCTATCTATCGTTCTATCTATCTATCGTTCTATCTATCTATCTATCGTTCTATCTATCGTTCTTTCTATCTATCGTTCTATCTATCTATCTATCTATATATCTATCTATCTATCTATCTATCTATCTATCTATCTATCTATCTATCTATCGTTCTATCGTTCTATCTATCGTTCTTTCTATCTATCGTTCTCTCTATCGTTCTATCTATCTATCGTTCTATCTATCTATCTATCGTTCTATCTATCGTTCTTTCTATCTATCTATCTATCTATCTATCTATCTATCTATCTATCTATCTATCGTTCTATCTATTGTTCTATCTATCTATAGTTCTTTCTATCTATCTATCTTTCTATCACTCTATCTATAGTTCTACTGTTCTCTGTCCATCTATCCATCATGTGTTTTGAAGCTGCTTCTGTGTGCTGAATTATGAACAGGACAGTTTTGAGAGTCGCAGCTGTAAAACCAGTCGTAGATCTAGATGTGTTTTACAGAACCGTCCTCACATTAGTTCAAGTTCAGAGCAGAAGGATTTCATTAACTTTGGAGCACAGAACCTTTCATTCTTACTGTATCTCGTTCTCATCTCTCTTCATCTGCTTCATCTGACCTCCAACTGTCTGCCAGTAGATCTGCACGCTCTCATATTGTGCTTGCGGCCCATTAAAGGCCCAGCTATCGACATCTCTCGTGTGTTTACGCGGGACACAGTGAGAGGTTGAGGGTTACATGGTTTGTTGTGCTGGTGTCTGAAAGCTATTGATTTCTTACCATAAGCAATCAAACACAATTAGCCGATGAATTCCTCAGACGGCCACAGGCGCCTCTCCTGCTGTGCTTCTCCTCGGGGAACGACGCTCTCTGCGAAAGTGTTCACCCCCTAAATCAATCTGCACCAAATGGAGAGAACGCAAAACTGAGACTGTGAGTCAAGTTATGTTGCTCCCAATGTCCTGAGTTCAAAAACACACACACAACTTCTCCATTTTACTCCCTAGATACAATGTAAAAAAAATCTGTTACATTTACAGTAAAAGAAACGGCAGCTGTGATTGCCAGAAATTTACAGTAAAAATTACAGTAGCAATATTTTAGGTTTAACAGACAGTAAAAAATCGTTCTCTGATATTATATAATGTTAATTTACAGACCTATTGAAGTACTAATATCTGTTTTGTACAATTCTAACACACTGACAACAACCAATCACAGTGGAGATGAGTCACATGATCAATCAAAGCTCATTACAAGCAGCTTTTCCACAAGAAAGTTAATATTAATATATAGAAGCTGCACAGTGTCACACACACACACACACACACACACACTAAACACCATCATGGCAACACACATGACATTAAAAAAATGTAATAAATATTCATTTAACAACATTAAATGTAACATAAAACCCTAATGTACATAACTGATTAGAAGAAACTATAGTTTTTTCAACAAAAATACATCAAATGTGAAGCGTCACGCAGGGAATTGTGGGAATGTCAATTTAGGTTTTTTTCACTGTAAATTATACAATGATTTGTTCTTTTTTTAAATGTAACAGTATTTTACTGTAAAATGTACGGTTAGATCCATCACAATTATTCACTGTATACAGTACGGACACCAATTAACAGTTTTTCACCGTAGCATTTTTACAGTCTTTTACCGTTACAATCACAATAATTTTTTTACAGTGTCGCCTCCCTCCGTCCTCTGTGCCGTAAATCACGCTCCGTAAACCAGGAGAGGAGTCTCACTCGGGCTCTGTGCCTGCTGAGAGATTCACCGGCGCTCTCTAAACTCATTTATGCTGGCGCTTCACCTCCACGTCTGCACTTCACTTACGGATTGACCGATGCAGATGGATGATGGCGAGGCGTAGATGTGCTGGTCCTCGGCCAAGAAGATGGCAAATGGATTGGAGCTCACTACCTCTGGCTGCTGTTGCTTGGCAACCTTTGTTTGTTTCCATCTGCAGAATCAATCTAATTGGCCGGCTTTCCAATTACCAGCGTCCAACACTCTTCCTCTGGCCAATGGCATCACTCAATGGACTCCAGGTGTAAATAAAAGACAGGATGGATGGATGAATAAATGCCCCTTGTCGTTTATTGACCGCGGGGTGTTATCCTCGGCATGTAGAGGCTCATTGTTCGTGTTGGTGTGTGTTTGTGTGTTTGTGACACACCAGCGGGTCTTGTGGGGGAGAGGAAAGGTCAGGCGTTGTGCATTTGGATGGATGTGGCGTCATGCGAGGCATTGGTGAACATTTGATCAGAAAGCACAAGCAGACCTGACACATTTTGAGTGAAGTATGCTGTTGCTTAAAGGGGACATATCATGAAAATCTGACTTTTCCCGTGTGTAAGTGCTATAATCGGGTCCCCGGTACTTCGACCAACACAGAAAACGTGAAAAGTGAAACCCAGTAACTGTGTTCTGGTGAGCCTTTCTCTGCAAGCATGTCAAAAAATAAGCCGATCAGATTTCGCTCTCCTTCTGGCGAATGAAGAGGATCTTATTATAATATTAGCGGCCCTTAATCTGCACGTTTACACCCACAGCGCCGCCATTTTGTTTTCGCAAGCGACAACAGAGACCAGTTCTAACGCAATGGCAGAAGATCCAGCAAAGCATTAAACTGTTCTGTGGTTGAGCACAGACGAGCACTGAACACTATTGACCAGAACATGTCTCCGCTGTCTTATAAACACCTCAGGAACTGTGGACTCTTGTGGAGAAGTTAAACATGATGATGAGATGATCAATGTAACTCCACAACAACTACAGAAATGTCTCCACTAACATTCAGAAACTCTTCCTGAGTCTCTCCGTAAGGCTGCACTCGCTACTGGTTATTCTGGGATTCTGGATGAGTGAGATTGGCCTGTTTTGTTATTGCCGGAGTTTCTGAAGCTCATGTAAAGACTCCGCCCTCTTCTGAACAGAGGCGGAGCTAAAGTTCATTTGCATTTAAAGGGAAACACACAAAAACGACGTGTTTATGCTCACACCTAAAAAGGGGCAAATTTGACAAGCTATAATAAATGATCTGGGAGTATATTGAGCTGAAATTTTTGACACATTCTTGGGACAGCATAGATTTATATTGCATCTTGTGAAAAGGGGCATAATATGTCACCATTAATAGAATGGCGCATCATAACTGTGAATTTTATTGTGTATTGACCAATCAGCATCCAGAACTGGATGTATTTGTCTCGCAATGTTATTTATCACACGCTGTCACCTACTTTCTAATCCACACCACATCCCTCATTTCCCCTCTCAAATCCAATTAAACATCACGGCTGCAAATCCAGACTTGTTTAGCGCTGACAGGCATGAACAAACGCTTACTTGAAACAAGTGGGGAAAAAACAACACATTACAAAAACACAGCCGGAAAATACATGCATCAAATCAAATTAATCACATACTAATGGCTCATTAAATTAAACCGCCACAATGAATTTATTCTGCCAATAAAAGATGATGATGATGATTTGTGTTTCCAGTTTGTGATTTTGCCCTCACAATAAAAACTGTAAATTAAAGTCCTTCTGCTTTACCCGTGCGAGAGATCACACTCGTGTTAGAGATCACACTCGTGTTAGAGATCACACTCGTGCGAGAGATCACACTCGTGCGAGAGATCACACACGTGTTAGAGATCACACTCGTGCGAGAGATCACACTCGTGCGAGAGATCACACTCGTGTTAGAGATCACACTCGTGTTAGAGATCACACTCGTGTTAGAGATCACACTCGTGTTAGAGATCACACTCGTGCGAGAGATCACACTTTGTGTTAGAGATCACACTCGTGTTAGAGATCACACTCGTGTTAGAGATCACACTCGTGCGAGAGATCACACTCGTGTTAGAGATCACACTCGTGTTAGAGATCACACTCGTGTTAGAGATCACACTCGTGCGAGAGATCACACTCGTGCGAGAGATCACACTTTGTGTTAGAGATCACACTCGTGTTAGAGATCACACTCGTGTGAGAGATCACACTCGTGTTAGAGATCACACTCATGTTAGAGATCACACTCGTGTTAGAGATCACACTCGTGTTAGAGATCACACTCGTGTTAGCGCGGGTCGCTGGATTGTGCAGAAGAGGTCTTTGAATTACAGTCCACCTTGTTGAATTAGTATTAGAGATACAAATGTTTTGCCTGAAAGGTGTATGACACAGGCTGACTTTGTGCATTTTTACTAGAACCAAGTCAAGTCTCCATTATTTATACAGCGCTTTTTACAGTACAGTGTTTCAAAGCAGCTTTACAGACATAACAGGAAAATAATGCAACAGAGTTTGTTTCTAGAAGAAAATAGCGTCACAGTCCAGCTTAAAGGAACACTTCGACTTTTTGGGACTTTAGCTTATTCACCGTATCCCCCAGAGTTAGATAAGTCCATACATACCTTTTTCATCTCCGTACGTGCTGTAAGTCTGTTTGACGCACCCAACGCTAGCCTAGCTTAGCACAAAGACTGGAGGTAAACGGCTACAGCTAGCATACTGCTCCCAATCACTCCGCCCAAGTAGCAGTGCTTCGCCTTCTGAGAAAATAGTTCCCAGTATTTAAACGTTTAAAAAATGGCTGTGTCTCATATGACCTTGTTATTTGTACACACTGTGACTATACAAATCACAACATGTAAATAGGAAAATGTTGGCGTTATTTTGTCACTTATTGGGATTAGTATGCTAGCTGTAGCCATTTACCTCCAGTCTTTGTGCTAAGCTAGGCTAGCGGTGGGTGCGTCAGACAGAGTTACGGCACGCACGGAGATGAAAAAGGTATGTATGGGCTTATCTAACTCTGGGGGATACGGTGAATAAGCTAAAGTCCCAAAAAGTCGAAGTGTTCCTTTAAGTAAGCTCAGTGATGGTTGTTTTTTGTTGTAAAAAAGTTATTAATTTTGTTCATTTATATATATCCGCTCTGGAGAAAATTTCCGGATGTCATCGTCCAGCTCAGTTCAGTTCTCATATAATGGTGTCAATGCAGGAGATCAATAATATTGTTGAATATTAAATTAAATGCAATCAGCATCTGGACTAGTTTTGTACTTTTTCTGAAGAAAATGTGTATGTTGCTAGTGTGGATGTTGCTAATGTGGATAGTGTGGATGTTGCTAGTGTGGATGTTGCTAGTGTGGATAGTGTGGATGTTGCTAGTGTGGATGTTGCTAATGTGGATGTTGCTAGTGTGGATGTTGCTAGTGTGGATGTTGCTAGTGTGGATGTTGCTAGTGTGGATAGTGTGGATGTTGCTAGTGTGGATGTTGCTAATGTGGATGTTGCTAGTGTGGATGTTGCTAGTGTGGATGCTGCTAGTGTGGATGTTGCTAGTGTGGATAGTGTGGATGTTGCTAGTGTGGATGTTGCTAATGTGGATGTTGCTAGTGTGGATGTTGCTAATGTGGATGTTGCTAGTGTGGATGTTGCTAGTGTGGATGTTGCTAGTGTGGATGTTGCTAGTGTGGATGTTGCTAGTGTGGATGTTGTTTCTGAGTGTTTTTATCATGTTTGCTAGGCTTCTGGATGATTCCTTTCTATGTTAAGGTCCGTGACACGAACAGTGAAGCGTTTAATACTTCGGGTTTGGGAGAAGTTTGTGCTTTATCAAGCACCACTAATAATCTGTGAGGGTTTCTCTTGTACTTAACATTCTCATCTGTCCCCGACACTGTGTAAGTCTTTAAAGACTGTGTTTTATCCCCTTCCCATTGGATTCAGGCGATCATGTTAAGCCGGGGTGTGATGTATTGATTGAGCCCCGGTCTGTGACCCCTGCTGTGTGTGTGTGTGTGTGTGTGTGTGTGTGTGTGTGTGTGTGTGTGTGTGTGTGTGAGCCCTATCAGAATGAAGCGATCCAGAGGCATAGCATTCAGGGCAGTGCGTCGTTCCCACATCTCTAGACTATGATGTCACAGACTGTGTGTGTGTGTGTGTGTGTGTGTGTGTGTGTGTGTGTGTGTGTATGTGTGTGTGATGGGTAGGTTTAGGGGTCGGTGTGTGTAAGGGGACATATACAGTTTGTACAGTAGGCTATAAAAACCATTATGCCCATGGAGAGTCCACATTTACATAGCTAAGTAAGCGTGTGTGTGTGTGTGTGTGTGTGTGTGTGTGTGTGTGTGTGTGTGTGTGTGTGTGTGTGTGTGTGTGTGTGTGTGTGTGTGTTTGTCCCTCACCCATAAGTACAGGACACAGCTCTGCATTCCTGTGATTTCTCAGCACATTTAGCATCACTGGTGCATCGTAAGCGGCCTCAGGATCTCTCTCTCTCTCTCTCTCTCTCTCTCTCTCTCTCTCTCTCTCTCTCTCTCTCTCTCTCTCTCTCTCTCTCTCTCTGCACTTTGGCTGTGACACTGAGTGTCCTCACTCTGAATAATTCACTGTTGAGGATAGAGCTGTGTGCGAATGAGAGGGATAACTGCAGGATAGCTTATGTCATTTTCTCAGCTGGTCATTTCAGTGCTCTCTCTCTCTCTCTCTCTCTCTCTCTCTCTCTCTCTCTCTCTCTCTCTCTCTCTGGACTTCAGCGGCCACACACTCTGTTCTTCTGAGGCTGGACATGAATAGTTTATTTAATGCTTCCTGTAACTCAGCAATTTTCCAGGAATCCACTGATAAGATTCATGACGCAGGATCAGGGATGACCCGTGAGGGAGTTTATAGGCCAACAGTAATTGTGTCCCACCATCTGGCAAAAAATGTAGTGTCCGCTTTAATGCTTTAATGCTTTAAACTCCCATATTTAATATAAAGGCAATGTTTCGACCCTGCTGGGTCTTCCTCAGGCTAATGGTGGACACATTTGATGGAGGGATATATATATATATATATAGGCCTTACAATCATCTGACCCACCATGTGATTTCAATTAGTTTGATTAGGTCTAAAAAAGCCTAATAGCCCCACACATTACTCGAGAGAACACTTACATACAGTTTTTTTTTACAAACTTACACATCTCAAAATGGGGCTTTTTAAATTTCAATATCCCCGAAAGAGTTCATACCACAGCTATCCACAGAAAAGAACAAAAGAGAAAAGTTTTCCATTTCGAAAAAGACAACCATTATGTGTTTGGTTTTAACATGTGATTCAAATTTACTGATGAAAACATGACACAAAAACATAGAGCTTATAATGTATGTTTTTTTTTTTTATTATAAATAATATTTCAATATTATTTATCAATAAATTCAATAATAATATTTTTTAGGTAATATTTATTCAATTATATTGAATTATATATACATACACTCATTTTGGAAAGTTAGATGACTTTTATTTTGCAAGGATGCATTAAATTGGTTAAAAGTGACAGGAGTGACTATATTTAAAAAATATTTTTTATTTGTTTTGAACTTTTTTTTTTATTCAAAGAATCCTAAATAATAAAATGTGTGACGGTTTCCACTGATATCTGAAGCAACACAACTGTTTTCAACACTGATAATAATCATAAATGTTTCTTGAATCAAATCATCATATTAGAGTGATTTGTGAAGGATCATGTGACACTGAAGACTGGAGTAATGATGCTGAACATTCAGCTTTGATCACAGGAATAAATTACACTTTACTATATATTCACATAGAAAATGGTTATTTTATATTGTAATAGTATTTCACTGTTTTTACTGTAGTTTTGATCAAATAAATGCAGCTTCGGTGAGCAGAAGAGACTAAAATCGGTAGTTTATATCATTTGAATTCCCATTCAAGAGTTATTCAAGATATTATTCCTTTTGTAAAAGCCAGTGAAGCATCGGGTTCCTCAGACTCGTCTCCTCTCGCTCCTCTCGTTCCTCAGGAACATCTTCCTCTCTGTGTGAGTCTGAAGTTTGACAGATAGTTTTCTAACACCGGTGGGACTTCGCTCATAACTACGGTCTCAACAGCGTCAGATTCACTGGTGTGTGTCTCCGACCGCAGCGCTAACGTCTGAACGCGCCTCTGTTTGCCTTTCTGCAGCGCTCCAGGATTTCTCCATTAAAAACAAGCTATTGATTCTTCCGGAGCGTGCAGATTCACTTGGCACAGCACCGGCTCTCGCAGCGCTGATGAAGCTTGGCGATAGGTTGCTTACGCTCGTTTACTCTTAGCAACAAAAACGTGGAATGGAAGGAGAGATGGAAGAGGTGATGGGCAAATGAGAACAAATTTTCCCTTAAAGTTTCTGCCATGGTATTCTTCTGTGTGTGTCTCTCTTTAAGCAATGCTGATGAAAGTCAGATTTAGTCTGCAGTTGACAGATGTTTGTGTTCATTTGTCATGCATCTCCCAGAAACGAGCACAAACATAAAGACACCATAAACAGTCTTTGCAATGTTTTAACTTGTTGGTGTCTATTCACTAACTTTTATCCCTCCTATTCAATGACTTGCTCAGACATGCAGAGGCTATAGTGTGAATCTACAAGCTTACTTTCACCAGCCTGTATCTTTAACTCTAGTGCAGGAAAAACACATTCCAGTCGAGGGAGGAAGCAAAATATAGAAGCATATGCCAAGCTGATGATCTTTACAAACGTCCATACTGAATCTCTGGTGATTACAAACATCCTACACAATGTTTCTTGCAAAGTCCATTATCCAGAGAGGAGGTTTCGGAGGACACTTGGCTTAGTCTGGCGGGTTACAGCTCCAGCGCTTGCCAAGAGCGATGGAGACCTTAGACGGGAGCGAGTCTGGATCGAGAGGAGGAAGAGAAGCACTTGAAGACCGCAGGCCAGGAGAAATCAATAGATACACCCACACACACTCCAAACCCATCTGGTGTGTGTGAACAACCCAACACCACCTCAGAGCTGGCGTGGAAGAGGCGAAAACACATTCTGTCCAAGTCTTTATGCACAGTTTGAGCAGTGTACTGGATATTGTACTTGAGTGTTCACTTTTTGTCAGAGGACATCGTTCTAGTGACCCACAGTGTCTTTAATGCACTGAATTACTAACACTGTTGTTGTAGAGCCATGACAGCCGGTTTTTTTCTACAGTTTGTGAAAGCAGTGTTGTAAAAATCCATATAAATGCAAGGCTGGTGTAGCCTAGCGGATAAAGATCTGGGCTGGTGGATGAAAGGATGTGGTTTGTCTGAAGAATCTGTCATCCTTGTGCACTTGAACAAGACATTTTGTCCCAGGTTACTCTATGGGGAACGTCACTACAAGTATGCAGTGAATTGTCTTGGGTAAAGTGGTTTGTTAGGGATTGGTAAAAGCATGCAAAAGTGGACGATTTCCATCGTTCATACATTTTACTCTTGATTTTATGGATATTTGATTACGCCATGATGCTTTAAGTTTTAGGAGGCTTGCTGCACACTAATGCTGCATCACAATTCACACACTTCCCTACTGTATAGTAGGCGAAAGATGTTCAATGACAAAAGAAGTATGTCTGAATCTACAACACTCATAAAAGAGTAGGCAAGAAGTCCCTGTATGACTTACTTCTTCCGATGAGATACTGAAGTGTGCTTACGATTCCCATGAGGCCATGAGGATTTATGAACGACACACTGACGCTGTTGGTCACATGATGATGACAACATGGCCAATATACATGGCAATAGTACTTTCAGATTACATTCATGCTACACACATTCATACTATATAGAACATACTTTTTTTAGTGGTCATTACTTATTCAAATGAAGTCCCTATTACTTAAGACAGTATGCGATTTCGGATGCAGCCTAATTGTAGTGTCATTCTCAAAAAATGGTGATTTAAAAAATGTAAGTTTTTAATGTTTTCAACAACAACAAAAATTAGCTTTTTTGCGCACTACTTAGACTTTACACTAATGCTTTGCCTGGGCAAACAAAATGAGTTAAAAACTGTAAATGTAATATTCTATTAAATGAATGTGACAGCTGAAAAAAAAAATGAAAAAACAATGTTCAAAACTATTCAGATTTAAACCACTTCATATTATTATATATATTGGATTTTAATGATGCCTTTTTTTTTTACGAGTACCTTTTTATTTTTAAATCATCTTATTAAATACCGAATGACTGAATGTTGAACAACCGTTGTGATAAAGCTTGATTTCACTCACAGCAACTTTACAGTCTGTTGAAGTTTATGATTCTAATAGCATTTCCCCCATAAATGTGTAAAAATGCATATGATCTTAATTGCATGTATTGTGCATTCAGGCATCACAGAGACTAATCAAGCGGCATTGTGGCGTTTAATGTCCATCTGTGTTTCATCTGAAGGTTATCATGAAGTGCACTTGCTTGATTGATCTTGTGTAATCACAGTGTCCCCAGATGAAGCAGTGACAGAATGTTCTGAGTCAGAGCTGATGGTGGATGAGGGCTGAAATAAAAAAGGCATTCGACAACCAAACAAAGAAACCATATTGAGACCCTCCAATGACAGGCACTTTAAAACGCTGCACTAATGCAAAAGAGATGTTGACTTTTTAAGGGTAAAGTCAAACATTTCAATTAGTGGTGCTCCGTAGCTTTTCCCCATTCCTTTAGTGTCTGTCTACTACAGTATGTCTCTCACTGTAAACGCTTGTTTGGTTCTTTGTGTTCCTCCTCCTCCTCCTCCCTGTAATCATAATCTCAGGCTTTGTCTGTCTTCTCTTCTCTCATCTTCTCTCGCTCCCCCGTTCCTCGTCGCAGCTGCACCTCGAGCTCTAATTCTCATTTTCCCCATTTTAGCAATGTCTCGACTTCCCTTTCAACTTCTCCCGACAGCATCCTGTGTCTTAATTAAAATGGGGACCTCAAAAAAAGAGAAAAACTAATGAAAGAAGAAGCTGTTAATTACACAACAAGGTCACAAGCCTTTTACCTTCACAGCTTAATTGTGGCCTTGATTGTGTTTCTGCCTCATTTTTTATGCAAACGCCAGACTGACGAACCCGGTTAATTCGTGCACTTCTGGAGGGTCACGCGTTTTTGTGTCTGCAGAGCTAGTGAGTGTTTGTCATCTTATAGGCATTTATGTATGCTGACGCTTTGCTTTTTCCCTAGAAGCCAATTGCAGATCCTTCAGGCTCACCGTTAATTACCCTTCATGACCTCCTGCCCTGTACATCCATTCATCTTCAGCTGAGCCTCTCATTTCTCAACGAGGGTCACCCTGACCTTTAAAACCCTTACAGACCCACCAGTGTCCACCTACCCTTGCCATCGATCCGGTCATGTCTTCCCAATCATTTACTCCCTTCGATTTCCAAAGGTGGACCACCCTGTTATTTTCGTGGCCAATTGCATTAACGACTCTTAGGCACTAAGGTCAGAGGCGCTACAGTTTTGGATCTTTTCATAACCATGTTTCTCGGCATGATCAATACTTTCACCCTCAATCCCTTCCTTTTTTCATTCCTTCCCCCTTTTTCCCCTTAGGTAGAGTAAGGTCAGAGGCACTACAGTTTTGATTAGAGGTCACTGGGTATTTTATCCCAGACCGCACCATAGTGTTGGCCCAGATCCGGCCCACATCTGGGACTGGTTGAATCCACATGTACCACATGTGGCCTGGATCTGGGCCGACACTATGTTGCTGTCTGGGTATTCCATGTATGGTCTGTACCAGGGCTGCTCCTGGAAGACCAATGTCCAGCAGAGTGTAGCTCCAAGCTGTCCCGACACATTAACCTGGAATAGTTCTGTGTGTTTATTTAGGATTGAATCTTAACCTATAGACCAAACACGTAATATACATGTGCACGCCTTCACCGTTTTCACACTCGTTTTTGAAGTTTACATGGAGATGATAACGTTTTAAAGTTTGCGTTCTCGAGCACTGTTATTGTGCAAATGAACGGCCAGAACGCATGTAAAGTTTCTGTTTTCAGTTAAAACAGTGTCGTGTTAGCGGCCCCTAAGTTAATAACTAATGATCTTTGCAACGGAAGTGAATCAATCAAAATCGTATTCAAACTGGACAATAACTTTATTCTAGAGCTGCTGTAAAGCCTAAAACAATCTCTGTTACTTCAATCTCCTATTATCACTGTAAAGCTGCTTTGAATCAATCTGTGTTGTTAAAAGCGCTGTATAAATGAAGGTGAATTGACTTGACTAAACTCTCCAGTTACAGGATTGGACACCCCTGGTCTATGCTTTCTCCCGCTTCCTCTATCATCTTTCTTACCCCCGTTTTCCCCATGGGCACTAAGGTCAAATGTCAGAGGTGCTACCATCACTGTATTTTCTCATAAAGGTGAACTTTTTCCAGGAGTCTTGGCTTGGTCCATAAGAATCCCTTTCTTTTCCTTCCTTGCTTTCGTTTCCTCTGCTATCTTTCCCCCTTTTTCCTTTTCTCCCCTTTTCTAATCTTTAATCGTTCCTGACCTCTACGCCATTGATAATGGAAAATGTGACCAGCCTCCAGACATCCATTTGTCTTCAAAAAATGGAAATCAATCAACAAACACGCCTCTAATCTTTTGTATTATAATTAAATTGTTGGGTTCTGCTGCTGACTAACCTGTTAAGATGGAAACCTTTGGACACTTCACAGCAATTTGTAATGCAAGACATTCAGATTCTCGATTGGTAGCGTCTGCAAAACTTTGAGGAATGACTTCTTTTCCACTTTGCTTTATCACTTAATGTTCAAGCTGAGCCTCACGGCCTGAAAGGGAAAGGGGAGAATGAAAAAAGAGGTATCCATTACCTGAGCTAACAATAAGGAGCGGTGTTTGTTTGAGACTGCAAATGTGCCCAACCTGTCGTGCTTAGATATTTCTGAGAGATGTTGCAAATTTGCCTGCATCTCATTCGCAACCCCGCTCTCATTCTCCAAACCCAGCACCCTCATCAGTCGGACACCCTTCAGTGATTCAGAAACGAGCTTTTACTTATTTTTTCTTTTCCATCTCTCTCAATTCCTTGAGTGCCGCACCTGAAATTGCTTTGACATTCAGATGCAAACATACCCATTGACACCCGCCTGATGGGTTTGGAATGCAAATGGACAGGACTCTCTCTCCTTCCTCTCTGCTTTCCTATCTCATCCCTCTCTTCCAGCCTAATGAGGGAAAGCTGATAGCTTGCTTTCTGAGATCAGGCAGACGTGGATATAGGCGTGTTGAGATTGGGGTTTGAGGGGACAGAGGTAATGTCACTGAAAGCCTACAGGAAATCAATTTCACCAGTGCTGTCTCCCCACTGTGAAACGCTACCCTGCTGTTTGCAGGAGCAAAAGTGATGCCGACAAGAGTTTCTGTCTCACTCTCACAGAAACACCTCGACACATTAGTACGCTTATTTAATGTTGCATTGGCACACTTCATTTTCTTTCCTTGCCTCTTTTCCCTCCTCCTTCCTTCAGCATCCTTCCTTGCTTTTGTTCGTCCCTCTTTCAATCTTCCTTAATGCCTTTTTGCTTTTCCTTCCTGTCTGCATTCATTTTCTTTTCCTTTTTGTACTTTCCCCACTTTTTTCTTTCTTTCCAACTTTTCCTTTTCTTTATCCTTACTACTCACTTTTCCTTTCTTTTTCCTCCCCCCTCTTCCTTCATCTTACCTTCCTTTTCTTCCATCGATTTTTTTCCTTCCAACTTTCTTTACATTTGTCCGTCCTTCCTTCCTTCCTTCCTTCCTTCCTTCCTTCCTTCCTTCCTTCCTTCTTCCACTCTTTCCTTGTTTCCCGGTTCCTTTGTTCCTTCCATCCCACTTCCTCCTCCTTTCCTGTATCTTTTCTTCCATCTTTCTTTCCATCTGTATTTTAATTTCCTTCCTTCCTGCCTGCCTTCCTTTTATTCTTCCTTCTTTATCTCCCCCACTTTTTCTCTTCCTTTCAACTTTTCCTCTTTATTTTCTGTTTTCCCATTCCTTCATTCATTACCTTCAACTTCCTTACCACTCACTTTTCCAATTTTTTCTTCCCGTCTCCTCCTCCTTCCATCTTTTCCTTCCTACACTCGTTACATCTGTCCTTCCTTCCTTCCTTCCTTTAGTCTCTCCATCTTTCCTTGTTTCCCACTTCCTTTGTTCCTTCCTTCCCACTTTCCCCTGTTTCATTTTCCTTCCATCTTTCTTTCCATCTGTATTTTTCATTTCCTTCCTTTCTTCTGTCCTTCCTTCTCAATTTACTTTTCTTATCCACCCTTTTCCCTCTTCATATCACTATGCCAAATCTCTCACACACTTTATGTAGTTCTATTTCTGTAACGAGGTTCCCCAGGACCTTCTGTGAGAAATTACACATGAAGTGGTCTATGATCTGTAAACGCAATGACCTGAATTCTGGAGTTCTGGTGACAGGAGATGGTTGTGCACACATGTAGCGATGCCTGACTCCTCTCGGATGTGCTCAGTGTTGTGCCTCTCCATCAGGGGCTCGGGCTCAGGCTCAGCTCTGGACATTTACAAATCTCCTCCATACTTGGCTAAATGGAAACCATCCATCAGAGTTGACAGGGAGCAAACAAAGCCCCAACATTAGCTGGTTGGATGCTTTTGATGATGTCATCCTTTGCTCCGAGCCTCTTGAGGTGGGTGACCTAATGTGTTTCATTGGGAAGGAAGGGAGAACACAGTGCAAGATTTGTTGATGAAGAAAGCAGGCAAGCCAACAAGGGTTGACAGAACTCTAATGCAATAAAAGTGTGAATGTCCAAAAAGTCCAAGACTGTGAGCAAGGGTAATCATTGATTTGAGCCATAGCAGATCTGTGTGTTAATAAGAGAAGTGCATTGATGAGGATTGATCAGCGGGAGTGAGTGGGAGGCTGGGATTCAAGCCACATGAGGCAGAGCTAGAATTATTCCTGTCCTGATTAGGATTAAGGCTGAGCTGCGTAATGTCCTCTAATTCTGACTCTTGTCCGTGGTTTTTCTATTGTTCTGTTGGTAGTGATAAGCTGCATTGAATGTGAGAGTCTGAGAAGGAGGATTTGGGGGGGGGAGATGGAGAAAATGGGAGGGAGTGAAAGAGACTGAGAAAGAGGATAAGAGTGGGATAAAAAGAAAAAAGAAGAGTGAAGGAAAATGGTGAGGTGTGTTAAGAGGATCAGAGATATCAGAATGAATGTGATGGACATGAAGAGAAAGAGTCTGTCCAGATTGCCTCTTTCGTCTCTCTCTAAATCCCTCTGAAACGGACTCTATGTCCAGTTTAAGCGATTATGGCTGTCATGTAAACCATATCTGGGGAAAATGGGAAAATGTGAGTTATTTTACTTGCACAAATCTTGCTCACAGGAAGCTAGGATGTTGTTATGTGATTAAAATGTACATTGGTAGGGTGTTTCAGGTGTGTGGTTAGAGCCCACACACAAATCTCGATGAATTTCTGTTCCCAATTATATTTTAATTTTGCTGCTGTTATCAGACCACTGAAGGTGATTGTTTGTGACATTTGAGATTTGAAAAAAAAGAAGCTTTTGTGGCTCTGATTAATGCAGAGGCCGTATCAAAGTCACTATAATCACTGTTACAGAATGCAGAGTTTTTGTGGTTCACCTGAACGGTTATTATTGCTCATTTAAACCCAATGGTCTAAATTGTCACAGGAGCATGAAGAGCATATGATAGGCAGGACCTTTAAAATAGACCTTTCACTCCTTCATTTATGTGGATTTATTCCATTCGCAAGGGATTCTTTCATAAATTGGAATTAGCAGCATTGAGGCAGTGATCTGAATATGATGACATGAATTATTGATTCGCCGACAGCTGCTAGCAAATCTAGCCTGACATTTGAAAAGAAGACGGCATGGAATTATAGCTAGAAAATAATGAAGGCCATTTGTGTCGAGACGAGCGAGGGAGAGCAAAGCAAACGTCTTTTTAGACTTATTAATATTCATTAAAACCTCCTGTCAGAGCGCCAATGAAACAATTCATTGCTCAC